>NC_037673.1:143610382-143744550 GCF_003255815.1 Theropithecus gelada
GGGGGGGGGGGGGGGGGGGGGCGGCGAAGAATAGAAAAGTAGCTTTAAAGCCTAGAATCATACTCTGTATCGAGATATGTTCCTGACTGAGAGAACGGGAAATTCTATCAAGGTTCCTATACTCACTTAGAGGCATGTATTCATTGCATGAAATGGCAATTGGAAGAGTCTGCAATATTTTAATTGCTCATTCATTTGTTCTCTTTTTCATTTCCAAGCTGCCATTCACACAATCTTGATTTCTGTTTCTCTGATCCTTCCTATCCTCCAATCTGTTCCTTAGCAGAGCACAAAAATGTGAATTTGCAAACATTAAATACTCCCTTGGTATGATTCCATTGTAGCATACTAAGCAGACATCTTCAATCAATCACAACATGACTTTCCTCCCATGAGACTCAGATTGGACTTCATAGTCCTATCCCAACACAATCCTCCAGGCAACCGCTACCAGTTGACCAGGACAGATCCTCTGACATGCCATATGACATTTTTTAAACCACTTAGGTCCTTTATTTTTGAGCTTTAGTCACCTTTGTGACTAAAAAAAAACACATTAGATGAGATACTCTCTAGACCTTTTTCTGAAATTCTGTGATTTTATTATCTTTTAGATTATAGCAGAGATCAACAAACCATGGCCCGCTGATCAAATCTATGCTGCCATCAGTTTTTGTACAGCCTTGGAGCTAAAAATGAATTTTACATTTTTAAAACATTGGAAAAATCCAAAGCATACTATTTCATGACATGTAAATATAAAATTAAAATTTGAGTGTCCATAAATAATACTTATTGGAAAACAGTCATGCTCATTTACTTTCATATTCTCTATGGTTACTTTCCCACTATAATGGCAGAGTTAAGTAGTTGTATCAGACACCATATGTCCCAGAAACCTAAAATAGTTACTAATTTATTCTTTACAGAAAAAGTTGAAACCAGAGTATGGTGAGAAAATTGTGAATTGAATGCCAGGTCAAAAGAAATGTTGTTTAACACAGAGGTGTAAAGGATTATGCGGCAAAAGTAAGTGAAATAACACGAATGTTTGTCAAAAAGTCATCCAATGGCACACTTCTAAAATGTGAATTTCATTATAACATTTTTATTATTTTGTTATAAAATGTTTTATAAGAGAGAAGTTCCAAACATAAAAATAAAAAGGAACCAGGCCTTTACGGGGGACCATAAAGAGAATCCGACATAAATGTTACAGGTTTCATGTTAGAGGCTAAGGTGAATTGTAAATTCAAGGTGAAATTTGTCAGTATCTCATAACCCAGTTAAGATACAAATTCAACAAATACTCTGCTTGGGAAAGATGCATTGTGTTCCATTTTTCAAATTATTCAGTTTACTGATTAAAATATTTTTACATTTACACAAAGCAACAAATGTAACTTCCATACTCTTCTATTTCATAAGCTGAAATAAGTCTCTTCTTCCCTCACAGGGATGGTGGAAAGAATCTTTAAGAAAAATGCTCTAAGTCGAAGTATAATTTTTGATATTTATGTTTAATATTAGGATAATAATTCTTTTTAAAATTGTTTAATCATATGCTTACTCATGCTCTTACAAGTCTGTTGATTCAATAAATGATGAAAACTTAATTGTTGTGCTTCTGATTAAGTCTGATGTATGCAAAATGAAAATTGCTTATTTAATATCAACTGTCAACATGAGTTCACATTTAACTAGATTGGAACCTATTTATATTCCAAAATCGTTTCAAACTAACCTTTTCTTGTGTTAAAAAGTTTTGGAGCTGTTAATACTCCATATATACAAAGAAACATAGTTATCATTAGTTGATACATAATTTGCAATTTCTCTAACTCTCATTAATATTTGGGTAACTTTCAGTTCCTATTACTGGAAAAAAACAACTGAGAGAGAAGAAAACAACAACTGAGCAGGAGAATAAACATATTGAGTGTCTAGAAAGAAGAGATATTAAAATCACATAATTAATTAAGATAAACAATGTCTTCTGCAGAAAATTTCATCTAACTTTCTATGGTTGGAAGAAAGATGGCTTTCAATAATGATAGAACTTGGAAATAGACCACATTTACGAAATGCCTAAAACACAAATAAAAATAGGAAAATTGAGTTAATAATTCAGACATTTTTCAAACTCCTAATTAGTTGCATATGGGTAGCTTGGGTGGGGAAAGTCACATAAAAACGTCCATTATAGAATCTAGATTACCAATGTGTTGCATAATTTAAATAAGGCCATAAGTGGTAAACTTGCCTGAGTTAATTAGATCTACTCTAATATACAATATAGCACCCAAAACAATTCAAAAATAGAGAAATTTCTGGAATAATTCTAATATAACATGCCCTAATGGTGTCAGATTAACCCAGATTTCAGTATGGTCCTCAATACCATCTCGTACACTTCTTAATTGTATATTTTAACCCCAGTGAACTCTACATTGTGCATTAGTACATGGGAGAGATTATTTACTTTGTAGGTTTCTGTACAGATTAAATTCACATGGTAGACAAGCAATAAATGTTTGTAACACTCCCATAATTTTGTAGTTTTGTTTAGAGACTGCAAAAGAGTGTCAATGCTAATTAATCATGAAAAAATAAGATCTGCATACTTTTTATACTTAAAAAGAAGTTATAACTTTTCTAATATTATATACTGATGTAAATACACACATATTGTAGTTCATATTATTTAAAATTGTAGTTTCATGAACACATTCTGTTAAATGCCATGCCTTCATTGAAATGTTCTTTCTTGTTGCCTGGACTATCCAGATCCATGGAAATTTTATAACTGTCATTGTGTTTTTATTTTAGCGATAAAGATGCATCTTTGTTTCGCAAGAACTGGAAATAAAACATTGTCCCAATAAGCAGGAACTTTTAAAGTTGGGGAAAAAATACAGCAGTAAGTAAAGTACTTGTTTCATATCTGTTGAAGAAATGATCCAATTATTCTGTATGGGAAGAAAGTCAGGAATTGAAAGCAAAAACCCAGACATCTAAGTGTATTTTCACTTGAAATCTTTAGGACTATAAGCAGTACTCATATTCAAATAAACTAGAAATGTTAGCTGTTTGAACCACAGAAGTCACCATTTGCATGGGAAACACAGGGACTCTGATTTAGGGGCACCACACTTCAAATGCCAGTTTAGATTTGCTAACTTCAGTAAATTACGACTTACCTGAGTCTCAGTTTTCTTACCTTTGAAGTGCGGACAATAATAGGTACTTGGAGTCACAGCTGTTTCGGGATTCAGTTAGTTCATGTAAGGTGTTTTTTAAAGAGTAAGTGCTCACCAAAATGAAGCTATTATTACTACACAACCATTCCCTTTCACCAGTGGAGAAAGTTTCAGATGGATTACCAATGCTATATCCTTGTCACTAAGCATTCCTCAACTATCAGTGCAAAGGCAAATTTATCAAAACAAACCAGCCAACTATTTTCAAGTAAAAGGAAAGTAAGGGGGAAACCATCCCAAAAACTTGAGCATAACATGTCCAGGTAGGAAAATGCAGATCCCTTCAAAATAATCTCCCCTATGTTCCAGGTATTCAACAGTTGATCTAAGAAACATAAAGTCTTACTATTCTGTGTCCCAGTTCTTTAAGACTTTGAGAAACAAGAGAACCCCAAAGAAGTCTGAGAAATCAATAAATGGTTGTGTCCAAAATATAGATACTATATCAGATATTGTCATAGGTCACTAGCAACCCAGGTTTTCCTAGACTGAAAAGTGCACATCTTGATAACTCTCTCAATCTCTCAATCTTAGGCAAACCAAGACAGTCACCTTGAGCATAAGTCATAAGATATGTTCCATGGTCATAGAATAGCAGCACTAGTAGGGTCTGGGGAAACTACAGAGTCTAGCTTTATTTTACAGATGGAAAGTCGGATTCTAGGTATGAGCTAATGACATTCCCACAGGTGCAGTGCTAACCCTAAGGAGCATTTCAGGTGACACGTGAACTCCACTCTTCTAATTCCAGATTTCCAAGGTCATACAGGATGAAGAATGTTGTAGTAGAAGAAAAGCCTGGCTCTTATACCAGATTACCTGGGCTTCTATCCTGTGATTCTGGACAAGTGATCTGACTTTTAAGCCTCAGTACTTTTCACTGAATATTGGTATTGTTAGCATCGAATGACAGGGAGCACATAAAGTGTTGAGTTCCGTGCCTAGCACATAAAAAACATGAAATAAATGTTTGTTATTATTATTGATAGTTGTCATCTATTTCTCCTCTTTATTCTCCTGATTATTAATATAATCATCATTATTATTATTTGCTACTTACAGCAAGAAGGCACAACCTAGCATAATAAGACCCTTCCTTGGATTTTCACTAAAATCATGTGGACTTAAAATAAGTCATTGAAATTGTGTCACTCTGAGCTGAACAATTTACAGACCCTTTTTGAAAAGATGTCTCTTTGACTATGACAAATGCATGCAAATTGCTTTAGTAATTCAGCTTCAGGGTACTCCACTAGGTTCTTCTAAAAGGCTCCTTTCAAAATGCTCGATCTTTACTACCATTCTCTATGTCTTGAGCCATTTTCTATAGAGGCCTAACTATTAAGAGCACTCACAAAAGGATAGCCATCCTGAAATAAAAAGGAAGTATATTTGAAATGATTACATATTCAAATGATACAGCAACAGGGTGTGCAGAACAAAATTTAGATTGAGAAGTAATACTTCGTAAACATACCCAGTATTCAGAAGATTTGGCCTTTCTCTTTCTTTCTTTCTTTTTTCTTTCCCTTTCTTTCTTTTTCTTTCTTTCTTTCTTTCTTTCTTTCTTTCTTTCTTTCTTTCTTTCTTTTCTTTCTTTTTTCTTTCTTTCCTTCCTTCCCTCCTTCCTTCCTTCCTTCTTTCTCTTTCTTTCTTTCTTTTTCTTTCTCCTTCCTTTCTTCTTCTTCTTCTTCTTCTTCTTCTTCTTCTTCTTCTTCTTCTTCTTCTTCTTCTTCTTCTTCTTCTTCTTCTTCTTCTTCTTCTTCTTCTTCTTCTGTTTCTGCTTCTGCTTCTTCTTTTCTTCCTCTTGTTTTTTTTTCTTTTTTTTTGACAGGGTCTTGCTCTGTCATCCAGCACCCAGGCTGCAGTGCAGTGGTATAATAGAAGCTCACTGCACCCTCGAACTTCTGGACTCAAGTAATCCTCCTACCTCAGCCTCCTGAGTAGCTGGGAGTACAGGTATGTTCAGCTACACCTGGCTAATTTATTTATCTATTTTGTAAAGGTAGGCAATTCCTATGTTGTCCAAACTGTTGTCCCAGGTCTCGAACTCCTGGGCTCAAGCAATCCTCCTGCCTCAGCCTCCCAAAGTGTTGGGATTATAGGCATGAGCCACCATGCCTGGCCTAGCCCTGCTTTAGAATCCAAAAGAGCAAAATCCAGAATTTCTCCTTCTTTCATTCCACTTTTATAGTTCAATATTTTCATTTGTTAAAAATGTAAGTCACTTTCATACTCAGGAATGTACAAAATGATAAGTTCAACATAATTTTAGAAAACTAAAATAGTACAGGTGCCTCTGAAGACTAACAGCACTCTTTCTTGGATGTGCATCAAATAGAGATGTGATTTGTGGAGCAAAGTACAGCATTTTACCCTTAATTTCATGGATATTTTCCTGGTTTTACTTGTACCCTAGATTGTTTCATATTTGCCTTTTCTAAGCTTCTCAATGAAATGACCTTCAAAAATAGAAAAACTCACAACTCTGGAGAAAATATCTACTTACAGCATGGATAGACCAGACTGAGAAACAGTTTGTGTGTAAGCAGGGTAATTTTTAAAGGGAAAAAACACTATTCCTAGAATTTCCTAACTTTAGAAACAAGATTTCAGAATAATACACATCAAAATACTGGTATTTAAGAAACTTAATCTTCACACTCCACCTGAAAAATGTATATTTATACATTTATGGATTTTAAAATATGTCTCTAGGTAATTTTTAAAAAGAAACATAATGTAATCAGATACATTCTCCATTATCAGAGCACAACTCTTTGTCATTCTGTTAATTTCTGGGTCATGCGTGAGGTCAGCACATTGCAAAGACATCCTTATTACAAAAAAAAGGAAAAGACAAAAGAAGAAAGGTGAAAATGGTAGACTGAGTGCTTATTAGTTTGTTATCTAGGTAAATATCAAGTTCACTGCCTATTCCCCTTCATGCTCCTGAGTCTCAATATAGATATATATGTATATGCTGGGGTATGACTCTGTAGGGCGTGTGTGTGTGCATGTGTGTTGGGAGAGAAGTGCTAGGAAGCGAATCAGAGACCTAAGCAGTCAAACTAATTTGTTTATAGGTGAATAAGAGCACTTCCCCTTCACTTTCTATATCACAAGACTATCTGATCTCTCATAAGAATGAGGTAAATTGGATTGTTGGCAAGATGGCCAAATAGGAACAGCTCCGGCATGCAGCTCCCAGTGAGATGGATGCAGAAGGTGGGTGATTTCTGCATTTCCAACTGAGGTACCCAGTTCATCTCACTGGGACTGGTTGGACAGTGAGTGCAGCCCATGGAGGGCAAGCCAAAGCAGGGTGAGGCGTCATCTCACCTGGGAAGCACAAGGGGTCAGGGAATTTTCTCCTCCACCCAAGGGAAGTCATAAGGGACTGAGCCTGAGAAACCGTGCACTCCAGCCCAGATACTGTGCCTTTCTCATGGTCTTTGCAACCTGCAGACCAGGAAATTCCCTCCAGTGCCTACCCCACCAGGGCCCTGGGTTTCGAGCACAAAACTCAGTGGCCGTTTGGGCAGACACCAAACTAGCTGCAGGAGTTTTTTTTTGTTTTTTGTTTTCCATACCCCACTGGTGCCTGGAACGCCAGGAAGACAGAACGGTTCACTCCCCTGGAAAGGGGGCTGAAGCCAGGGAGCCAAGTGGTCTGGCTGGGCGGGTCCCACCCCCACTGAGCCCAGCAAACTAAGATCCACTGGCTTGAAATTCTCCCTGCCAGCACAGCAGCAGTCTAAGATCCACCTGGGACACGGGAGCTTGGTGGGGGAGAGGCGTCCGCCATTGCTGAGGCTTGAGTAGGCGGTTTTACCCTCACAGTGTAAACAAAGCCACCAGGAAGTTCAAACTGCATGGAGCCCACCGCAACTCAGCAAGGCTACTGTGACCAGACTGCCAGATTTCTACTCTCTGGGCAGGGCATCTCTGAAAAAAAGGCAGCAGCCCCAGTCAGGGACTTATAGATAAAACCCCCATCTCCCTGGGACAGAGCACCAGGGGGAAGGGGCAGCTGTGGGAGCAGCTTCAGCAGACTTAAACGTCCCTTCCTGACAGCTCTGAAGAGAGCAGCTGACCTCCCAGAACAGCTTTCGAGCTCTGCTAAGGGTCAGACTGCCTCCTTAAGTGGGTCCCTGACCCCCTTGTATCCTGACTGGGAGACACCTCCCACTAGGGGCAGACAGACACCTCATACAGGAGAGCTCTGGCTGGCGTCTGGCTGGTGCCCCTCTGAGATGAAGCTTCCAGAGGGAAGAACAGGCAGCAGTCTTTGTTGTTCTGCAGCTTCTGTTGGTGATATGCAGGCAAACAGGGTCTGGAGCAGACCTCCAGCAAACTCCAGCAGACCTGCAGCAGAGGGCCCTGACTGTTCGAAGGAAAACTAACAAACAGGAATAGCATGTCCACTCAGAGACCCTATCTGAAGGTCACAAACATCAAAGACCAAAGGTAGATAAATCCACAAAGATGGGGAGAAACCAGTGAAAAATGCGGAAAATCCCAAAAAGCAGAACATCTCTTCTTCTCCAAAGGATCACAACTCCTCACCAACAAGGAAACAAAACTGGACAGAGGGTGAGTTTGATGAATTCACAGAAGTAGGCTTCAGAAGGTGGGTAATAAGAAACTCCTCCGAGCTAAAAAAAGCATGTTGTAAACCAATGCAAGGAAGCTAAAAACCTTGAAAAAAGGTTAGACAAATTGCTAACTAGGATAACCAGTTTAGAGAAGAACATAAAGGACCTGATGGAGCTGAAAAACACAGCACGAGAACTTTGTGAAGCATACACAAGTATCAATAGCAGAATTGATCAAGTGGAAGAAAGGATATCAGAGACAGAAGATCAACTTAATGAAATAAACCAAGAAGACAAGATAAGAAAAAAAAAATAATAAAAAGGAACAAACAAAACCTCTAAGAAATATGGGACTATGTGAAAAGACCAAATCTACATTTGATTGGTGTACTGAAAGTGACAGGGACAATGGAAACAAGTTGGAAAACACTCTTCAGGGTAATATCCAGGAGAACTTCCCCAACCTAGGAAGACAGGCCAACGTTCAAATTCAGGAAATACAGAGAACACCACAAAGATACACTTCAAGAAGAGCAATCCCAACATACATAATCATCGGATTCACCAAGGTTGAAATGAAGGAAAAAATGTTAAGGGCAGCCAGAAAAAAGGCTGGATTACCCACAAAGGGAAGCCCATCAGACTAACAGCAGATTTCTCTGCAGAAACCCTGTAAGCCAGAAGAGAGTCAGGGCCAATATTCAACATTCTTAAAGAAAAGAATTTTCAACCCAGAATTTCATATCCAGCCAAACTAAGCTTTGTGAGTGAAGAAGAAATAAAATCCTTGATAGATAAGCAAATGCTAAGAGATTTTGCCACCACCAGGCCTGTCTTACAAGAGTTCCTGAAGGAAGCACTAGACATGGAAAGCAACAACCAATACTAGCCACTGCAAAAACATGCCAAATTGTAAAGACCATCGAAACTATGAAGAAACTGCATCAACTAACAGGCAAAATAACCACCTAGCATCATAATGACAGGATCAAATTCACACCTAAAAGTATTAAACTTAAATGTAAATGGGCTAAATGCCCCAATTAAAAGACACAGACTAGCAAATTGGATAAAGGCTCAAGATGCATCAGTGTGCTGTATTCAGCAGACTCATTTCATATGCAGACACAATAGGCTCAAAATAAAGAGATGGAGGAAAATTTACCAGCAATTGGAAAGCAAAAACAAAAGCAGAAATTACAATCCTAATGTCTGATTAAACAGAGTTTAAACAAACAAAGATCAAAAGAGACAAAGAAGGGCATTACATAATGGTAAAGGGATCAATGAAACAAGAAGAGCTAACTATCTTAAATGTATATGTACCCAATACAGGAGCACCCAGATTCATAAAGCAAGTTCTTAGAGACCTAAAAAGAGACTTAGACTCCCACACAATAATAGTGGGAAACTTTAACACCCCACTGTCAATATTAGACAGATCAACGAGACAGAAAATTAACAAGGATACTCAGGACTCGAACTCAGCTCTGGACCAAGCGGACCTAATAGACATCTACGGAAATCTCCACCCCATATCAACAAATATACATTCTTCTCAGCACCTCATTGTACTCATTCTAAACTTGACCATATAATTGGAAGTAAAACACTCCTCACAGAAATCATAACAAACAGTCTCTCAGACCACAGTGCAATCAAATTAGAACTTGGGATTAAGAAACTCACTCAAAACCACACAACTACATGGAAACTGAACAACCTGTTCCTGAATGACTACTGGGTAAATAACGAAATGAAGGCAGAAATAAAGATGTTCTTTGAAACCAATGAGAACAAAGACACAACATAACAGAATCTCTGCGACACATTTAAAGCAGTGTGTAGAGGGAAATTTATAGCACTAAATGCCCACAAGAGAAAGCAGAAAAGATCTAAAATTGATCCCCTAACATCACAATTAAAAGAACTAGAGAAACAAGCGCAAACAAATTCAAAAGCTAGCAGAAGGCAAGAAATAACTAAGATCAGAGCAGAACTGAAGGATATAGAGACATGAAAAACCCTTCGAAAAAGTCAATGAATCCAGAACTGGTTTTTTGAAAAAATTAACAAAATAGATAGACCACTAGCCAGAATAATAAAGAAGAAAAGAGAGAAGAATCAAATAGACACAATAGAAAATGATAAAGGGGAGATCACCCTGATCCCACAGAAATACAAACTACCATCAGATAATGCTATAAACATCTCTATGCAAATAAACTAGAAAATCTAGAAGAAATTGATAAATTCCTAGACACATACACCCTCCCAAGTCTAAACCAGGAAGAAGTCGAATCCCTGAATAGACCAATAACAAGTTCTGAAATTGAGGCAGTAATTAATAGCCTACCAACCAGAAGAAGTCCAGGACCAGAGAGATTCATAGCCGAATTCTACCAGAGGTACAAAGAGGAGCTGGTACCATTCCTGCTGAAACTATTCCAAACCATAGAAAAAGAGGGAATCCTCCCTTACTCATTTTATGAGGCTGGCATAATCCTGATACTGAAACGTGGCAGAGGCACAATAATAAAAGAAAATTTCAGGCCAATATCCCTGATGAACGTCAATGCGAAAATCCTCAATAAAATACTGGCAAACTGAATCCAGCAGCCCATCAGAAAGCTTATCCACCATAACCAAAACAGATATATAGACCAATGGAACAGAACAGAGGCCTCAGAAATAACACCACATGTCTACAACCATCTGTTCTTTGACAAACCTGAAAAAAACAAGAAATGGGGAAAGGATTCCCTATTTAATAAATGGTGCTGGGAAAACTAGCTAGGCACGTGTAGAAAGCCGAAACTGGATCCTTTCATTACACCTTATATAAAAATTAACTTGAGGTGGATTAAAGACTTAAGTGTGTAACCTAAAACCATAAAACCCTAGAAGAATACCGAGGCAATATCATTCAGGACATAGGCATGGGCAAAGACTTCATGACTAAAACACCAAAAGCAATGGCAACAAAAGCCAAAATTGAGAAAAGGGATCTCATTAAACTAAAGAGCTCTGCACACCAAAAGAAACTATCATCAGAGTGAACAGGCAACCTACAGAATGGGAGAAAATTTTTGCAATCTACCCATCTATCAAAGGGCTAATATCCAGAATCTACAAAGGACTTAAACAAATTTACAAGAAAAAAGCAAACACTCCCATCAAAAATTGGGCAAAGCATTTGAACAGGCACTCCTCAAAAGATGACATTTATGCAACCAACAGATACATTAAAAAATGCTCATCATCCTGGTCATCAGAGAAATGCAAATCAAAACCACAATGAGATACCATCTCATGCCAGTTAGGATGGCAATCATTAAAATGTCAGGAAACAACAGATACAGGAGAGGATGTGGAGAAACAGGAATGCTTTTACACTGTTTGTGGGAGTGTAAATTAGTTCAACCATTGTGGAAGACAGTGTGGTGATTCCTCGAGGATCTAGAACTAGAAATACCATTTAACCCAGTCATCTCATTACTGGGTATATACCCTAAGGATTATAAGTCATGCTACTCTAAAGAGACATGCACATGTATGTTTTTTGTGGCACTATTCACAATAGCAAAGACTTGGAACCAACCCAAATGTTCATCAATGATAGACTGGATTAAGAAAATGTGGCACATATACACCATGGAATACTATGCAGCAATAAAAGAGGATAGGGTCACGTCCTTTGCAGGGACATGGATGAAGCTGGAAACCATCATTCTCAGCAAACTATCACAAGGACAGAAAACCAAGCTCCACATGTTCTTACTTATAGGTGGGAATTGAACAATGAGAACCCATGGACACAGGGCAGGAAACATCACACACTGGGTCCTGTCAGGGGGTGGGGGTCCTGGGGGAAGGATACCATTAGGAGAAATACCTAATGTAAATGACGAGGTGTTGTGTGCAGCAAATCAACATGGCACATGTATACGTATGTAACAAACCTGCACATTGTGCACATGTACCCTAGAACTTAAAGTACAATTAAAAAAAAAAAAAGCTTATTCACCACAATCAAGTTGGCTTCATACCTGGGCTGCCAGGCTGGTTCAACATACACAAATCAATAAATGTAATCCATCACATAAACAGAACCAAAGACAAAAACCACATGATTATCTCAATAGATGCAGAAAAGGCCTTTGACAAAATTCAACACCCATTCTTGCTAAAATTCTCAATAAACTAGGTATCGATGGAACATATCTCAAAATAATAAGAGTTATTTATGACAACCCCACAGCCAATATTATACTGAATGGGCAGCAACTGGAAGCATTCCCTTTGAAAACCGGCACAAGACAAGGATGCCCTCTCTCACCACTCCTATTCAACATAGTACTGGAAGTTCTGGCCAGGGCAATCAGGCGACAGAAAGAAATAAAATGTATTCAAATAGGAAAAGAAGAAGTCAAATCGTCTCCGTTTGCAGAAGACATGATTGTATATTTAGAAAATTTCATTGTTTCAGCCCAAATCTCCTGGCTGATAAGCAACTTCAGCAAAATCTCAGGATACAAAATCAATGTACAAAAATCACAAGCATTCCTATACACCAATAACAGACAAACAGAGAGCCAATGAGTGAACTCCCATTCACAATTGCTACTAAGAGATTAAAATACCTAGGAATACAACTTACAAGGGATGTGAAGGACCTCTTCAAGGAGAACTACAAACCACTGCTCAAGGAAATAAGAGAGGACACAAACAAATGGAAAAACATTCCATGTTCATGGGTAGGAAGAATCAGTATCGTGAAAATGGCCATACTCCCCAAAGTAATTTACAGATTCAGTGCTACCCTCATCAAGCTACCATTGACTTTCTTCACAGAATTGGAAAAAACTACTTTAAATTTCATATGGAACAAAAAAAGAGCCCGCATAGCCAAGACAATCCTAAGCAAAAAGAACAAAGCTGGAGGAATCATGCTACCTGACTTCAAACTATACTACAAGGCTACAGTAACCAAAACAGCATGGTACCGGTACTAAAACAGATATATAGACAAATGGAACAGAACAGAGGCCTCAGAAATAACACCACACATCTACAACCATCTGAATTTTGACAAACCTGACAAAAACAAGAAATGGGGAAAGGATTCCCTATTTAATATATCCTGTTGGGAAAACTGGCTAGCCATATGCAGAAAACTGAAACTGTACCCCTTTCTCACACCCTACACAAAAGTTAATGTAAGATGGATTAAAGACTTAAACATAAGACCTAAAACCATAAAAACCCTAGAAGAAAACCTAGGCAATACCATTCAGGACATAGGCATGGGCAAAGACTTCATGACTAAAACACCAAAAGCAATGGCAATAAAAGCCAAAATTGACAAACGGGATCTTATTAAACTAAAGAGCTTCTGCTCAGCAAAAGAAACTATCATTAGAGTGAGCAAGCAACCTACAGAATGGCAGAAAGCTTCTGCAGTCTATCATCCATCTGACAGAGGACTAATATCCAGAATCTACAAAGAAGTTAAACAAATTTACAAGAAAAAAACAAACAACTTCATCAAAAAGTGGGCAAAGACTATGAACAAATACCTTTCAAAAGAAGACATTTATGCAGCCAACAAACATATGAAAAAATGCTCATCATCACTGGTCATTAGAGAAATGCAAATCAAAACCACCATGAAATATCATATTATGGCCAGTTAGAATGGTGATCATTAAAAAGTCAGGAAACAACAGATGCTGGAGGGGATGTGGAGAAATAGGAACGCCTTTACACTGTTGGAGTGTAAATTAGTTCAACCATTGTGGAAGACAGTGTGGCGATTCCCCAATAATCTAGAACTATAAATACCATTTGACCCAGCAATCCCATTACTGGGTATATACCCAAAGGATGATAAATTATTCTACTATAAAGACACATGTACACATATGTTTATTGCAGTGCTATTCACAGTAGCAAAGACTTGGAAGCTGCCAAATGTCCATCAGTGATAGATTGGATAAAGAAAATGTGGCACATATACACCATGGAATTCTATGCAGCCATAAAAAAGAATGAGTTCATGTCTTTTGCAGGGACATGGATGAAGCTGGGAACCATCATTCTCAGCAAACTAGCTCAGGAACAGAAAACCTAACACCACATGTTCTCACCATAAGTGGGAGTTGAACAATGAGAACACATGGACACAGGGAGGGAAACATCACACACCAGGACCTGTCAGGGGGTGGGGGGCTAGGGGAGGGACAGCATTAGGAGAAATACCTAATGTAGATGATGGGTCGATGGGTGCTGCAAACCGACATGGCACGTGTATACCTATATAACAAAACTGCACGTTCTGCACATGTATCCCAGAACTTAAAGTATAAGTAAAAAAAGAAAAGGAAACAAAAAAATAGATAAATAAACAAAATAAAATTACCATATAATCCAGCAATTCCACTTTGGGTATATATACCCAAACAAACTGAAAGCAGGAACCTGAGGAGATATTTGTAAGTAATGCTCATAGAAGCATCCTTCTCATTAGCCAAAAGTCAGAAGTAATCCAACTGTCTATTAATGAATAAATGAATAAACAAAATATGATGTATACATGCAATGAAATAGTACTCAGTCTTTAAAAAGGAAGGAAATTCTGGCACATGCAACACCATGAGTGAACTGTGAAGACACTATAATAAATGAAATCAGTAAGTCACAAAGTACAAATACTGTATGATTCCACTTATATGAGGTACCTAGAGTAGTCAAATTCATAGAGATAGCAAGTGAAATAGAGGTTTCCAGGGGTTGGAAGGAGGAGGGAATGGAAAATTATCTTTTAGTAGGTACAGAGTTTCAGTTTTGCAAGATGAAGAGTTCTGTGAATGGATGGTCATGGTCGTAACACAAGGATATGAACGTATCTAGTGCCACCAAACTGTATGCTAAAAAATGGTTAAGATAATAAATGTTATGTTATATGTAAAAAAGAAAAAGAATGAGGTAAACTAAAAATGTAGAAAACAAAGTCAAGATTTGAGTATCTGATTTCTTTCTTTATAATATAGAATTTGTTTAAGAATTAAACCATTTATATATTTTGAGCTGTCATTTATAGAACATTTGGTGGAATACTCTGAATAACTGACATAAGATAGACAAGGTTCATATGTCCTGTTTTAAAACAACTTTATGGAAATGCTATCTTTTTAAGGCTATTTTTAATCATTATATTTATGATATAGAAAACGGATTAAAATTGTATTACACACACACATACACATGCACACACCACACACATGTCATACAGAGTGGAAGCTTATAATATAGTAACTAACTGATATTGGCTTTGCAGCAAACCAGACCTGGAAGTTTGGGAAACTTCCCTAAAGCATTTGTTTCTATTTTCTGTCCTGAAAACAGAAGATAGCAGCACATGATTTATGGGTTTCCCATGCATATTATATAAAGACACATCTAGGATACTGCACTGGCTGTTTTCTGTGCATAAAGTGCCTGCCTCCTCCATAACCTGTCTACGCTAAAACTCCTTGGTTTTCTTGAACATACTTAACTTTCTCTTGCCTACACAGCTTTGTTCATGCTGTTCCCTCTGGCTGGAAGACTCTCATCCCCTTCTCTTTGCACAACTCACTTGTACGCTATTTTTAAGACCAAGTTTGAATACTTTTTTTGGTGACACCTTTGCTGACATCCCTACACTAGAGTGGCTACTTCATTCATGTGCTCACAAAGCACCCTCACTTCTGCTATCATGACCTTGTTACCCTGTATTAAAATTGTCAGGTTTTTAGTTGATGATAATCTCCTTAAAATAAGAATCCATATCGTTTAACGTCATAGGTATGACTTTGAGCAGTGATCTTTCAAAATAGTCAGTGCTGATGAGGGTGCAGTGAGATAAACACTTCCACACTTTTTGTACAAAAGATAGGCATCTGGTAATAACATTAATAAACTTATTGGGTACCCGCACTGCTCAAGGCATTACACTACGTGCTTTCATGCATTATCTCATTTAATCATCCCAATGCTTTTCAGGAGTATGTACTCTACTAGTATCCATATATTATTATGTAGTTTAAGAAACAAAAACTCTCAGGGTCTCAATGACTTGCACGAGCGTATGAAGCTTTAGGTGGTGAATGAGGAAATAAACTTGGGTCTATTTGATGCTAACACTATTTTTGCTCAACAGCAACGCTCTACTAGGCAAGTTTTATGGAGAGCAATTAAATTATTCCCACCTCAATGCAGTTGAATAAATGAGTACACACACACACATATTAGAAACCATAACTCATATCCACTTTCCTTCTCTTTCTCAAGTAATAATATTTTTCTAATAATCATGTAATAGGGAATATTTTAATACTATCTCTGGTTTTTCTTTGCAGCCTTAGAAATAAAATGTCCCCATGACTGCCTAGGGTTGTTTCCCTCTCTATCAATTAAATCATGTCAGACTCACAGGGGTGAGTAGTAGGGAAGGCAGCATGATGTGTACTGTGAGCTCACTAGAATGCTTGCTCCTCAAGAGCAAAGATTGGTTTATTTATCTTTGTACCTCCAGTTCCAAGCATGGTGCCATCCCCACTGTAGACTAATGATCAAAACTGTGGGAATGGGTTATTAAACAGATAATGAACTTGAGGTTACAGAATTTGTAAAGGCTGTTTAGAAACCGTAAATTCCAATCATTCAATGAAATTGGAAAATAAAATGGATGATCTCTGTCAAGATAATATCTAAAGACAAACATTCTATGGGAGGTTATTACATGTACTCTCTCAACGTGATGGTATTTGTAGAAGTGAACAAAGTGGGTAAAACTGAACATTGAGTTGGATTCAGCAATTACCAGATAACTTCCTAAATATGAGACATTGTGCTAGGACCTGATTCTTTTATTATAATTAAGGAGAATTATCTTTTTGTTATGATAATTCATCTTTTTAGTAACAGTAATTTGCATATCCAGTCAGCAGAAAATAAGGCTTTGTCATATGTAAAGAGGGCAGAGTAATCTTACTAAAACTCAACTCTAATGAGGTCTATTTTCCTGCTAACACATCTAAAAGGCTTCCTGTTGCTGCTGTGATTTGAACTGTAAACTTTTTCACAGAAAACTTGGTTTTTCAACATCTTTCCATCATCACTACACTCCCTACACTACAATCCAACTAAACTTCTAATAATTCTCCCCAAATATTATGCTTTTTATGCCTCCATTCTCCAAAACTAAAATGCCCTCCTCTCTGTCTAGTGACACTCCATTCATCTTTCAAGACACAGATCAAATGTTACTGAGGCTTCTGGCTCTTTGAGGCAGAGATAGCCGATCTGGTCAGTGCTTTGTGAGGGCTCCCAGCCAGGCATCAGTCAAACTCAGGCTGTAGTTTATGCCTCTATCTAAACCACAAAACCCTCAGGTCCAGTAACAGTTTCCAACTTTTTTTTTTGTTCCCTTTAAACATAGCTCTGTAAATGGTCTGTTTACTTCACCAGTGAATGGTTACTGCTTTGCAGTATAAGGTGTCTTCTTTGTGTTTTCTTCCTAAATTACTCAATGAAGAGAATGATGGAAATAATAAACATGTAATTATGTTAGCAATTTATTTAATGTGCCAAATACTGGATTCAGTGCTGTATATTTAACGGTGGACAAGAGAGATGTTCTTATTCTCATGGCAGCTCTACTCAATGAGGAGAAACACAGCAAAATTGTTACACAAGCAAAATAATGATAGCTCATGATGAGTGATATGATGGAAGAAATTAGGGTGTACAGTGGAGAATGGAGGAAGTGGTGAGGAAACAACATCAGAAGAGTTGAGGGGAGGTCTTCCTGAGCAGGAGAAATATGAGCAGACAGCTGAATGAGGAAGAGTCCAGAACTGCGTTCGTGCGTAAGTAAGAGCCACTCAAATGTCCTGGACAAGCTCAGTGTGATCTGCAAAGAGCAGAAGGCTGGTGGGCTGGAGTAGAGAGAAGAGATGAATACTGATCATAGATAAAGGTGGACAGAGTGACAGGGATTGGACAGTATCAGGCCCTATATAATTGCAGTGGAATCCAGCATACAGTTTTAAGCCACCAATAATATAGTTGAAACTGCATGGCATTCAAATTTGTGTTGTAAGCCATTATTTACTTTTTAAATTGTAAAAAAATTTGTGTATCTATCTGGACAAGACTTTCTCACTGGCTTAGTCTTTACTTCATTCTCCTCTCCACTGGGGGGCTCCAGAGATTATTGCAAGAATGCAGTCTAGTCTCCCAAGCACCCTTCTTGTGGCAGTCTGCATTTCCTCAAGAGCTAGCTATGTTTAAGATGGGAAAACCAACGAGAGAGCATGAACAACTGAATAAATAAAAGATAAAAACACAGTCAGCTCTGTCAAACAGTTCTGCATTTGACAGCATGAATATGAGGCAAAATAAGAATCACTATTTTTCTTTAGAACCTGTGGTATGTCATGCCTTTACATGAACAAATACATTATGACTGACTAGTTTTATTTTAAGCCAAAGTGACTATTCCAACAGAAGAAAGATTTAGAAAACAGGCATGAGAGGTATTTGGGCATAACCTAGTGGCCTGCTTATTAAAATGACCATAACAGTTGTCAGTTTCTGAGTGTTTACTCTGTTGCCTAGCACTGTGTTAAGTGCAATATATGTATACATATAATCTCATTTAATCCTCGATTAATCCTAGCTGATAGACATGACCATTGTTTCCTTTACTGAAAATGGAAAACTGAGGTTTAGGACCTTTAAGTGACTTGTCCGACGTCTCAGATATATTATTGGTGGAGCTGGCATTTGGATGAAAGAATGCTTGACTCCAAAGCCCTCCACATGCCAACCAGAACACCAAATTAAAGAGTTTTCCATAGACTTCAGTTCAAGTCTCATATGACTTTCTTGCAGTTTCAATTTCCTTGACTGTTATTTCCCCAGGGGAAGAAAAGAGACTACAGACCCAACAAATTTGTAGTGCATCTCCAATGCCATGAAGATAATCAAAATGTTTTCTCAAGTCCCAAGTTTTATACAAAGAAGTGTATTTTTTTTTTGCCAGGTACCTGATTTTTGCCTAAAAAGAAAACCCTCTCCCAAAAAATGAATTCCTTAAAAATTCAATTTTTTTCCTAAACCTGGTTGTGTTTAGCCCTCTTTTGCCACTTGCCCCTAATTGCACACCAAATGTTCATTCATAGTATCTAATCCTCTCTCAGCTTTTTTTCTAAGGCTTTGGCAACAACAGAAGGTGGTAGGGCAATACTATGGGGGGTATGTTTTTACCCAGCTCTGCCACCATCACATTGTGCAGCTTAGGGCCAATCTCTTCATCCAGACCCCAAATTTAAAGTAAACAAGTGAGTTAGTGAGAGTTAACGATTATTCCAATTTTTAAAGCATGAGGGTAGTGTGTAGCCCGTGACTGGGACGAGAGAAAGAAGAGGAAAAGGGCTAGATGACAATCGTGTTATCTTGTAGTATTCGTTTAATTGAATCCATTATGGGGCTCTTGACCATAAGATGACCACTAGCTCTCCAACAAGTTCAGCAGATATTTCAGGTGCATCAGGCACTATCCTAGGATCTAGTCCCAAAAATGTTAAACAAAACCAATATGACTCCTTCACTCTGTGAAACTTTACATCTCCATAGATCAAACAATGGAAATCTGAAATAGACAAGTCAGCCACAGACCCATTTTGTTTGACCACCTGTTGTTTCACATTTTAAAATTTTGTCCATGTTTAAAAATAAGGAAGATTTATTCCAAAAGTTCTTGTTTCCAGCTTCTCTTGAAAAATCTAAATATTTGGCAATGCTGAGCTGGCATTCCCACATGTCAAGGAATGGTGGAGCTGAATAGAAGCTGTCCTCACCTCACCCCCAGAAGAGACCCACACTCTCCATCGACCCCGCCCACCGTCACCATGTCATAGGCAACCTATGTGCCCATTCTGCCTAGGCTTAGGTGTGTGTGACTCTTGCATTAGAGACGGAAACAATAAATTATTTCAATCCTGTTGATTATTACAAAGAGCTGTATGGGGAACTGCCATGGACAAGAACAGAGAAACTTCCAGCACTACGGTCTTCATCTCTGCCCCGTCCGGATCCCACTTCCACCTGCAGAGAGCAAGGGCAACAAAGGTGCCTGGGAAATTTAGGGGCTGGGAGACAGGCGACATGGGCCTACCAAAGGTTCTCTCCACTAACTGTTACGCTACACTGGGCAAGTATTTTCTGTCTTTGTGCCTCAATTCCCTCTGCAATAAAACGGAAGAAAAAAAAAAAAAAAATCTACCAGACCACAGTGCTTTAAGGATCTTTCCTGTTGGGATCCTGTAAAATTCTTACCACTGTCTTGGTCTCCCGTCATAACCCCAAGGGAAGTCTTAATGGCAATCCTGCCTCTCCCCTTCTAAGATCAGCAGGCTCTGACCCGCCACCCCCACGTCCACCACCATGGCGACGCAGGCCGCGACTGTTCAGGGGAACCCGAGCCCGGCCCAGGAGTTGGGGAGGCACCCTCCTGCGATGTGGAAAGTAATAGCACCCCCACTTCCCCCCTGGATATTACGATACACATCACAGGGGTGCGAGGCACCCCCCTGAGAAATAGGGAGTAATAGCATCCCCCTCTCCACGCCTGGCTATTAGGATCCACATGGCACGGGGGTGAACCACCTCCCGACATACGGGGGGGTAATAGCCCCGCCCTCTCCACCCCTGGCTATTAGGATCCACATCGCAGAAGTTTGAGGCACCCCCCCCCACCCGTGATATGGGGAATAATAGCACCCCCCTCTCCCACCCCTGGCTGTTACGATCCACATCGCAGGTCAGTGAGGCACACCCCTGCGATACGGGGAGTAATAGCACCACCCTCGCCCGGGGCTGTTACGATCCACTATGCAGTGGGGTGAGGCACCCCCTTGCGATATGGGGAGTAATAGGACGCCCTCTCCTCCACTGGCTATTACGATCCACATCGCAGGGGGCTGAGGCACCCCCCGGCGATATGGGGAGTTATAGCACCCCCTCTACCCCCCTAGCTATTACGACCCACATGGCAAGAGGGTGAGCTATCCCCATGCCTTATGGCGAGTAATAGCCCCCCCTACCCCCCTGGCTATTACGGTCCACATCACAGGGGGGTGAGCCACCCCCCGCCATATGGGGAGTAATAACCCCTTCTTTTCCCCCCCTGGCTATTACAATCCATGGTGGACTCAGCCTGTTTACGATGTTGTGAGTAATATCATCTCCCCCTCAGGAAATTACCAACTATTTCACACACCTGTGTACACCCTCTGCCGTACTGGGAGTAATATCGTCCTCTTCCCCTCTGAATATTATAAACAATATCACAGGAGTGTTTATATTCCCTGTGATACTGGGTGTCATATCATTCTCTTCCACGTTAAAATTAGAAAAAATATCCTTGGACGCGTGTACCACTTCTGTGTTATTTAAAGTAATATTACCCTCTTCTCTCCTGGATCATGGGAACAATGTCTGCGATATTGGTAGGTAATAGTATCCCCTCCGCCTTTGAATATTAAAGACAATCTCACGCGGGGTGTACAACCCCTGCGATATTGGCCATATTATTATCCTCTCTCCCTGCATATTAGGAAAAATATCAGTGTCAGTGTATACCTCCTGCGATATGGGGATTAATATCCTCTTCTCCACTTTTGGTTATTAGGAACAATATCACAGGGGTTTTACACTTTCTTCGATAACTAGAGTAATGTCATCCTCTCCTTGTTTGAATGGTAAGAACAATATCACAGGGGAGATGTACACCTCCTGCGATATTGGGAGTAATATTATGCTCTCCCCCCTTCCCTTGATATTAGGAACAAAATCCCAGCGTGGGTGTACTCCTCCTGCTGTATGGAAAGTACTATCCTCTCCCTGCCTGGATTTTAGGAACAATATCACAGGTGGGTGTACACCCCCTGCAGTATAAAGAATCATATTATCTTCTCTTCCTTTAGCTTTTAAGAACAATATCACATGGGGGGTGTACACGCCCTGCTCTATTGGGAGTAATATCATTCTCTCTTATTCTGGATTGTAGGAATCATATCACACGCGTGGTGTGCAACCCCTGTGATATTGAGAGTAATATCCTCTCCCAACGTGGATATTAGAAACAATATCACAGGGGGCGTGTACACGTCTTCGATATTGGTAATAATACCATCTTCTCCCCCCTGGATACGAGAAACAATATGACAGGCAGGGTGGACACCCCCCACGATATGAGGAGTTGTGTCCCGCCCTGGATATTACGATCCACGGTGGACACCCCGCGTGTTTACGATATTGTGAGGAGTATCATCTCCCCCTCTAGAAATTACGAACAATATCAAAGGCGGGTGTACACCCTCTGCAATATTGGGAGTCATATCATCCTTTCCACCCCCTGGATATTAGGAACAATGTCAAAGGAGTGTTTATAACCCCTGCGATATTGGGAGGAATATCATCCTCTCCCACGTTGAAGTTAGGAAGAGCATCCCTGAAGGTGTGTACACCCCTGCAATATTGAAAGGATTATCATCCTCTTCCCTCCTGGATCATGGGAACATTATTACTGGGGGGTGTACACTATCTGCGATATTAGGAGTAATATCATCCTCTGCGCTTTGGAAAATTAAGGACAATGTCACCGGGACGGGGGAGTGTATACTTTCTGCGATATTGGGAATAATATTATCCTCTCCCCACCTGCATATTAGGAAAGATATCACAGAGTGGGTGTACACCTCCTCCGATATGGGGAGTAATAGCGTCTTCTCCCCTTCTAGATATCAGGAACAATATCACACGGGGGCATAGACTTTCTGCGATATTGGGAATAATATCAACCTCTCGGCCTTTGAATATTAAGAACAATATCACAGGGTCGATGTACATCTCCTGTGATACTGGGAGTAACATCAGCTTCTGCCCTCCATGGCTATTAGGAACAATATCCCAGGGTGGGTGTACACCTCCTGCTATATGGGGAGTAATGTCATCCTCTCCCCGCCAGGATATTAACAACAATATCACAGGGTGGGTGAACACAGCCTACCATACTGGAATTATTCTTATCCTCTACCCCTCCGGATACTAGGAACAATATCACAGAAGGTGTTCACTCCCTGCGGTATTGGGAGTCATATCATACTCTTCTTCCGTGAATATTAGGAGCAATATCACCGGGCAGATGTTCACCCACAGCTATGTTGGGAGTCATGTCATACTCTACCCCCTTGATATTAGGATCAATGTCATAGGGTGTGTGTACGCCTACTGAGATAGTAAAACTATCCATCCCTGGATGTTAGGAACAATATCGCAGGTAGGTGTACACCCCCTGACGTGTTAGGAGTAATATTATTATTTATTAATCATCAATCATTAATATTAACTATAAGTATCAATGTTAGTATCAATTACTAGTATATTATTATAATAATTATTATTTTGATTGTATGATTATAACTATTGATATTAATGTTGTTTAGAAATATTAATTATTAATCAGCTTTTTTTTTTTTTTTTTTGAGACGAGTCTCGCTCTGTCACCCAGGCTGGAGAGTAGTGGCGCGATCTCGGCTCACTGCAAGCTACGCCTCCCTGGGTTCACGCCATTCTCCTCCCTCAGCCTCCCGAGTAGCTGGGACTACAGGCGCCCGCCACCGCGCCCGGCTAATTTTTTGTAATTTTAGTAGAGACGGAGTTTCACTGTGGTCTCAATCTCCTGACCTGGTGATCCGCCTGCCTTGGCCTCCCAAAGTGCTGGGATTACAGGCGTGAGCCACCGCGCCCAGCCGGAGTTATTAGTCATCATTTTATTATCAACATTATTTATGATTGATTTAACTAAGTAACAGTAATTCCAGATATGATTATTTGATTATTAATAATGATATTACTATCATATTGCATATGGTTAATAATATTTTTATCATCGTTATTATTAATATCAATGATATTATTCCTAATATCCAGGGGAAGAGAGAATGATATTATTTTCAATAGCGCAGGAGGTGTACACACCCATGCGATATTGTTCCTAATATCCAGTGGGGGAGACGATGATATTACTGGCCATATCGCGGGGGTTGTGCATCCCCTCTGTGATCGTGTTTTTAGTATCCAGGGGGTAGAGAATGACATGACTCTCAATATCACAGTGGGTGTACACCAACTCTTGGTATTGTTCTTAATATCCAGGGAGGGAGAGGATATTACTGTCAATATGGCAAGGGGTGGACACCCCTTATTTGATATTGTTCCTAGTATCCAGGGGGGAAGAATATGATATTAATCCCCATATCGCTGGGAGTATAACCCCTTTTTGATACTGTTCCTAATATCCCGGGGAGAGTCTAGGTTATTACTGGCCATTCCACAGCGTGTGTACACCACCACTCTTATATTGTTTTTTATTTCCAGCAATGAAGAAATTGATATTACTCCCAAAATGGAATGAGTTGTACACCTCCCATGAGATATGGTTCCTAATATTCAGAAGGGAAACGATGATATTACTCCCATTGGTGCAGCGGGTGTATAATCCTCCTGTAATATTGTTCCTAATATCTAGGGGGGTGAGGATGATATTACTGGCAATAACGCAGAGGATGTACACCGCCTCTGTGATATTGTTCTCAATATTCATGGGGATAGAACATTGCATTACTCCCAGTATGGCAGGTGGTGTACACCCACGCCCCGTGATATTTTTTCTGATACCCAGGTGAGGGGAGGATGATATTACTCCCAATATCGCAAGTGGTGTACAAACATTCTTTGATATTTTTCCTACTCTTTACAGGTTGAGAGGATGATATTACTCCCAGTATCGAAGAAAGTGTACACGCCCCCTGTGATATTGTTCCTAATATCCACGTTAAAAAAGAATGATGCTACCTTCAACACCGCAGGGGGTGGTGTGTACACTCCGCCTGTGATATTATTTCTAATATCAAGGGGAAGAGAGAATAATATTACTCCCAATAGTGCAAGGGGTGTACACACCTGGTAATATTGTTCCTAATATCCAGGGAAGGAGACGATGATATTTCTGGCCATATCGCAGGAAGTGTACACCCTCCTGTAATATTGTTTCTAATATTCAGTGGGGGAGAGGATAACATTGATCCCAATATCGCAGAAGGTGTACAGACCGCTTTGATAATGGTTTTTAATGTACAGGGAAAAGGTAATAATATTACGCCCAATATCCAGGGGCTGTAACCGCCCCCCCCCCCAACCGCTGTATATTGTTCCTAATAGGCGGCGTGGTAGAGGCTTATAATACTACCAATATCACAGAAGGTGCACACACACCTGTGATATACTTCCTAATATCCAGCGGGAACGACGCTGCCATTACTTTCAACATTGCAGTGGGTGTACACCCCCCAGTGTGGTTTCGCTCCTAATATCCAGGGGAAAAAAAGGATGATATTACTCACAATATCGCAGGGGGTGTACACTCCTTCTGTGATATGGTTTCTGATATCCAGGGGATGAGTGGATGATTTTACTCTCAATAACGTACGAACTGTACACCCACCCTATGATTTTGTCCCTAATAACCACATGGGGAGAGGTGCTATTACTCCCAATATTGCAAGGGGTGGACACCCGGCCAGTCATATTTTTTCTTATATCCAGGAAGGGAACAGATGGTATTACTACTAATATTGAAAGGATGTACAGAACGCATTTCATATTGCTCTTAATATCCAGGTTGAAAGAAGATAACATTATTCTTAATATAACAAGGGGGGTACACCCCGCCTGTGATATGATTCTGAAATCTAGACGAAGAGAGAATGATATTACTTCCAATAATACACGGGGTGTACAATCACCTTTGATATTGTTCCTAATATCTAAAGGAAGAGATGATGATATTACTCCCAATACAGTAGAAGGTATACACCCTCCTGTGATATTGTTCCTAATAACTAGTGGGGGAGGGCAATGATACTACTTCAAATATCGCAGTGGCTTTACACCCTTTCCGTGATATTTCTCCTAATTTCCAAGGGGTGGAATACGAAGTTACTCTCAATATAGTATAGGGTGTACACCCAGGCTGTGATATTTCTACGAATATTCAGGGAAACACAGCATGATAGGACTCCAAATCTCGCAGAGTGTACACTATTTTGTGATATTGTTCCTAATATCTGGAGGTGGAGAGGATGATGTTAGTTTCAATATCGCAGGCTGTGTACACACACCCTGTGAAATTGTTTCTAATATCCAAGAGGGGAGCAATGCTATTAATCCACATACAGCAAGACAGTGAGGCACACCCCGCCGTATGGGGAGTAATAGCACCTCCCTCTCTCTCCCTGGCTATTAGGATCCACATCGCAGGGGTGTGAGGCACCCCCCCCGCCATATGGGGAGTAATAGCATCTCCCTCGCGCCCCGCTCCCCGACTACTACGATCCACATCGCTGGGGAGTGAGGCACCCCCGGCGATATGGAGAGTAAGAGCACATCCCTCTCCCTCCCTGGTTGTTACGATCCACATCACAGGGGAGTGAGGCACCCTCCGCGATATAGGGAGTAACAGCACCCCTTTCTCCCCAGCTGGCTGTTACGATCCACATCGCAGGGGTGTGAGGCGGCTCCCGTGATATGGGGAGTAACAGTACCCGCTGTGCGTCCTGGCGGCTCCGGACCCAGCCCA
Source organism: Theropithecus gelada (assembly GCF_003255815.1). Taxonomy (NCBI): domain Eukaryota; kingdom Metazoa; phylum Chordata; class Mammalia; order Primates; family Cercopithecidae; genus Theropithecus; species Theropithecus gelada. Next base: position 143,636,992 of record NC_037673.1, read on the forward strand.
AGAGCGGCGGAATCTCCATCCGTAGCCCTCTCCCCCAACCTCGCCCTCCCGAGCTCCTTGTCTAGTCTCAGCAGGCGGCAAACGGACCCCAGGCGTCTGGCCCTCACCCAGGCAACTGCCCCGCGGTTTCTGGAGAGAGCGCTAAGCGGGGACGCCCGCTGGCAAGCAGATCCCGCCTCCTTCCCTGGCCGAGGAGCCGCCCCTCCGGGGTAGCTGCGCGCTGGGCGGCGCTCGGATCCTTTGGCAGCCGCAGGTGCCTTCCCAGCCCAGCCCAGCCCAGTCTAGCGCAGCCCAGCCCAGGCTGGCGCTCGCAGCCGCCGCCGCTTCCAGGCAGATAGGTGCCTTTCCTTGCTCCTTGCTCTTGGAGTTCTTCTCTTAGCTCCTGCTCCCTGAATGAAAGCATCGCTCCGAGCCTCATGCGAGGAATGAAGGAAGAACCGAGACTAGGTGAGTGGTGGTCTAGATTTAACAAATAATAACAATAAACCTACAAACTAAGGGTACTGATGGGAAGTTAGGAAGTGCAAGAAGAGGAGACAAAGGCTGCTGATCAAGGTAACTCACAAAACTAAATGCAGGCTGGGACCAATTCTAGCTATTTTGTACTCCACCCAGGTTCCCCTGCCTGGCACTGACTCATGTGCAGAGCCAGACAGACTTCAATAAATATTTGCTGGGTTGAGACAAGTGAGTGGAGGTGTTTCTGCTTGTCCTCCAGCATCTAAACAAGCAAAACCTAGCTGCCTTTGACGATGGCTTCATCTCCACAAGGACTTTTTCCCCCGGGACTTAAAAAATGTAATGTGTATTCACACAACGGACTGCTATGCAGCACTTAAAAAGCTAAAATCAGAACTGTAGGGATCAGCATGCCTATACCTAGATTTCAGAAGTATGATGGTAGATAGACACAGCAAGATGCAAAATATATCCACTCTATTGCGCCATTTAGGTGACTTATTTTAAGACACTTGTCATGTTTGTAAAATCGTAGAACGGGGACTGTGAAATGTCTATCACATCCGTGATTGTGGCTGTCTTTGGAAAGTGTGAAAGGGAAATCAATTGGACTTTAGGGTTAAAGTGGAAATAATATTTCCCTAAAATGTTTTAAAAATAAAAAGGATGATATAAAGAGGACCAAATATAAACACTTGTTAATTGAGTGCTATTGGGCATTTTTCATGTTTTTTCCTGTATGAAATATTTCTTAAACTCTAAGACGTTCTGTTTTTCAAATGCAAACAAATAAGTTGTTTCTATGCACATTCGTGACGATGAAATCTAAAATGTTCAATCAAAAGTTGCAACTTTCTTGCATCGCCCCCTTTGTTTTCCAATCCTAGAAGACCACACCTCCTTATCTAGGGAGGCTTGGTGGTTAGAGAAGTTTACCTGTTGACAACCCCCAAATTACAGGCCAAAGATGAAAGGTTGGTATTAGGGAACTAGTTCCCAGTTAATCTGAAAATCAGCCAGGTCAAGGTAGGCTCTGAAAACTCCCTGTGTTCCTGCAAGACAAATTTCTCTTCCTTTAACATTTCATATGCTTTGGATTTTCATTTTCATGGATGGTAGCTGTCCTCTTCACATCTCAAAATGATGCTTAGGTAACACTGCAGACTTAGCGCCAGCAGATCAGGAAGGGCTGGGGGTTTGGTAAAAGAGTCCTATAGCTCTATTGGGCTCTTCAGCAAAGTGGAAAGGATGTGTCTCCATTTTCCTGCCAGAGAATGGTAGATTTCTTTCTGAATATGAAAAAAAAAATCAAATTTGGTTATCCACATGGGACAGAAAATGAAAAATAATTTTAAACTGGATTGTGTATGTTAGGTGCAATGAAGAAGATACTAAACTATCACTCAGTAGTTCCATCTGCTTCCACCTTCCCCAGACACACGCAAACATGGTTCCCTGTTTGCATATTATCTTCCCACTAAAAAATCACTGGGACCGTGGTGAACAAAATTGTCTGCACATCAGGATGATATTCTGAAACATGGAAAATTGCGATAATATTCCTTCCTCTTTCTCTTTCTGATTCGACAACTTGCAAGGTCAGTGCTTGGTATATCTTATGTTGCAGGATGATGGGCTACTTGAGAAAAACCTGAGGTGTGAAGATGTAAGAATGACAGGACTGGGGTGTGGTGTGAAAACTACATGTACTCAGGTTTTAAGCACAAAACAAAAGAGAATGTAGCCTCTGCCTGCAGTTAACAACTGCAATTCCTTAAAATTAATGTTCTCTTTAGGACCATTCATCTCTTTCTAGTGCCATCAGTGGTTCAGTCCTTACACTAACCCTCATTTGGATTATAAATGCAATAATAAAGCACAAGGCCGCCCCATTTGCTTCTCCCTATCTCACAATAAAACACTCACAATAAAAAGTGCATCCCACTTACTTCTTAACTCCCTTGTCCGCTGGAGTTAAACTCCTTTTGATTTTTTATCCTGGAGAAATGGTTGAGTTCTATCTTCCTGGGTCTCAATAATTCCTCTGAGCTTCCTTCAGCCACCTGTGACCACCTGCCCCTACCCACTCCCTCTCCCATACCATTTAATTGATTGCTTCCTAATTGCTGACTCTCTTTGCTCTCTACTTAATGATTCTTGTTAAAGTCCATAAGGCATTTTGCCAGCAGTTGGCTTTTAGTATGAAAACTAGCATTTCCTTAATGAGTCTGCCTTCCAAATGAAGCATTTACTTATATTTTCCTAGTGGGAAAATGAGCTTTTCTTCTACACTTGCTTAGGGGTTTCGTAAGTTCTTTTTCAATAACTCATCCTTAACACTTTCTCCAATTCTGCCTGTAATCGATATTCCCTTCACATGTAAACAGCTCAGGAGGAAATCAGCTATTTTAAAAAATATGCAATAGGGAAATTCTGCTACTCTTAGAAATAGCAGGAGCTAGCATTCATTCTTTGCATATGATGTGCTAGGCATTGTGCCAATTACCTTATATACATTGTCTCATTATCTGTAACCATGACCATATTTGTGCTAAGCATGAAATTTCCTTAAGCCAGGTATCTGAGTAGAATTTTAAAATATTATTTTGTACAAAATCTAGACCTTTACCCCATTTTGGGGGTAGATCTGAAGATCTGGGCTTATGTTTCCATGTGGTGACAATCTATTTGATCTGAGTGCAATTACTTTATTTGGATGGAGCCAAAGTCACCATTGTCTACCCAGTGCACTAATGTTAAATGCCCAGTCTGGCTCACTCATTCGCGTCGCCTGCCTGGCTCCTATAGGGATCCCAGCTTGTCACTCCTGAGGTAGACACTGTTATTTCCCCTACTCTAGAGGTGAGAGGTTAGGTAACTGGACCAAAGGCATTATCAGTGTCAGTTTTAGGACAGGAACACAGGATGCTGCCTCTCTTTACCATTATGTCTTAAAGTGGAGCAAAGCCATAAATATTTTTTTCACGATTTTTTCTTGTTCACACATATCATTTAATTTGAGCCTCAGAGTGGCTAACAGTTTTGAGCACTTATGCTATGAAAATGTTTTGTGTACTGAGTCAAATGTATGCATATCATACATTTATGTAACTCAATACATAGTTATATATAAATGTGATATAACATAACATACATATGATATAACAGAGTTATACATATATGTGTATTATTTAACTTAATATATAATGAGTTAAGTGTATGCATATCACACATTTATGTAACTCAATACATTAAGAATTATATAATACAACACAGAGTTGATATATATAAATGTTATATATAAACATAATATATGTTGATATATTAACAGTTATATAATACAACACAAAGAGTTAATAATATATAAATACAACACAAAGAGTTATATATGTGTGTATTGTACATTTAACTTAATATATAATGAGTTAAATGTATGTCTATCACATTCAACTCTCCATTGAGGAAAGGACCATTATCTTCTCCAAGTTCAGAAGAAGGAAAAAGAGAAATATATTGAAATTCAGCAATTTGCTGGTGTGGTCAAGTCCAACCCAGAACTTGCTTCTTTTACATTGTAGTACCCTCCAGGGTATGCAGAAACAGATAGCTAGTGCATCTTTATGACTAAAAAAGAAAGTTTTTGTTGTTGATCACCCAGTAACAACAAAAATCAGCATATTTTCTCAACAATATTTTTATTTTATAGTTGTTGAATAAAGTATCGCTGACTTCATTTTACACTTTCTACATACTTTGAAAAATATGTTGTTTTCCTCCCATTTTGTAAGTCTAGGTCTGCTGTTGATGAGCCATGCAGTGTGTTCTCCTGTCGCTTGATGTTTTCATTCGGAAATCATGGTTGGTTTTCAAACACAAAAGTTTTCACTACAGTGATACAGATGAGGTTTAGTCTTATACTCAGAGTGCCTAGAGTATAGGATTATTAGGATACTATTTCTTTTCCTGTCCTAGATATCCAACTAAGGCTTCAGGACATGTTTTGAGTGAAGATGGGTGTTTCTGCCAGGATAGTATAACTCAAGGATCCAGGCCTGGGCAGATTCAACCATGGGAGCCAACACTTCAAGCAAACCACCGGTGTTTGATGAAAATGAAGATGGTAAGAAATACGGGATAATGGCATATAAAAAAATAGAATTTTGCAAAATTCAAGTATATGCTTCTAGTTTCATAAGTTAAGTATAAGCATTGTCTGTAGAGCCTTGAAGGAAAAAAGCAAAGCTGCGTGAGTGAGCCTGAGGACTTTGTAGGCTCATAGCTAGGTTTTACCTTCCACCTTCCATGGGACCTTTGGCAGCTTTCCTCATCTCCACTATACCAATGTCCTTTCTCCAAAATGAGCTGCAGTTTGGCATGTGGTGGATAATTAAATGATTTGTTTGTCCTCTGTGCTGTTCCTTGGCAGTTGAAGTTACCCCCATTGCTCATTGTTATAGAAAATATATTATCAACATGTACATAAATGATAACCAGCGCTCATAATATTATAGAATGAAGCTGTGCCTTCTGAATTTCCAACTGCCAAGCTTTTGTGTACTAGACAAATCCCATAATACTACATCACAGAAAAAAGAATCAGTTTTATTGGAGAAAAGGGAAACTTTCCAGGCCAGACTCAGCAAGACAAGAGTAAAGGCATGAGTCCTCCTGATTCTCCCATCAGTGAGGCATGCTGGAATGGGGCAATGCCTCCTCATGTCCCCTTCTTCCCTATATGTTAAGTGTGAACAGCATTGGCATATGTAGGTGGAAGCTGTTTACAGGTTGTCTGGGGGGGAAAATGTCCCAAGCCCCAGGTAGTAAGTTGTCCAGACCTCTGAGAGGGAGCCCTTCTGAGTAATTCCCAGAGAGCTCTGCCAATTGGAACAGGGAGGAAAAGAATGGACTGAAATTCAGGAAATCTGACACCGGTCCTACTACCAGTTACTTGTTAGGCCCAAGCAGCTTATTTACTGACTCTATGTTCAATTTTATTATAAATAAAGTGAGGAGATAAGTTCCTTCCAACTCAAGAAGTTTATCATTTTGAGATCCTAGAGTAACGTTGTGAATTCTGAAGAAGCTTCTAAATCATCCAGGGAAGTTTATCGGGTTAGAATGCAAGTTTGATTGCTGAAATGAAAACTACAAACAACAGCGGCTTAAGCCAAATGGACATGTTTATCTTTCTCATGTGACAATCTAGGCATAAGTAATCCAGGTGATGTGTGGTTCCAGCAGCTTAGGGACTCTGATGCCAACTACTTGCCTTTTTCCCTCTCTTCCTATTTCCAGAGTGGTCCCCTCAGGGTGGCTAACCAATCACACCAAATTCCAGCCAGTGAGAAAGGTGGAAAGTAGGGGAGGTTATGCCCACCGATTTATACGATTTGCTCTGACTTGTCACTTTTGTTCACTTGCACTTACCTAGATACAAGCAAGACTGGGAAATTTAGTTTGTTATCTTGGGTGGCCATGAACCTTCTAAAAATAAAGAGTTCTGTTTTATTACAAAAGAAAAGGAGAATGAGGAGTTTGTCATGATTGGGGACAACTATATCTACTGTAGTTGGGGCAAACAATCTTAGTTCTGAATCATTGGATGGAAATACTTTTAAAAACAAAGCATACGGCTGATCAGGATGCCTTGTTTCCAGCTATTCACTCAGTTTGGAGGTCCATTCTTACTATTTCTACAGAATAGTTCATAGGAACTTTGAAATTATATAGTTGGAAAGGGGTCTTAAGAAATCTTTTTTTTTCATGGCCATTTTTGTTGCCTTGCTTTAATTTATCAAATAGTAAAAGCAAAGATCTAGAGACTAATGATATTACTTAATATTTCTGTCTCTAAAATGGAAAGACAAATAGGCTTGCTTTTCACTTAGTTGGTTTCCTCTGCTTCCTTTGGACTCAGAGCTAATATTGTACAAGAGTCTGGTCGTCAGAGAATAGGGTGGAAAAGGGAGACCAGCTGCATGCTTTTAACTTGCTGGGCTACATTTGAAGGTATTAGGATAGCATTATGATGAGAAAACAAAGAAATGCCTAACTCTTCCTTGATTCAGCCAGGCTTTCTTCTTGTGGGATGCCCAAGAAAGCTACATACCCAAAGAATTGTGACAACTGGGAAATAAGCTATCCCTTTTTAGTTACTTTAAAGGACTCTAGAAAAACTCGGTTGGAGGAGAGTTAGGAGACCAGACAGGTCTTTCTTAACACCCTCTAGGTCACCACCTTTTTGTTGCCCGGCTTCTCAGCCCAATGAGATGAACCCACTGCAGCACCCATAAAGGGAAGATATGAGCATAGCAACAAGTCTGTGCTTCCCAGAGGCGCTAGGCTCTCTGTTTGAGCAGACAGTTGCAAGGCAAAGGAAGTAGGAGGGCAAGTCCACCTACTATAAACCTGTCACTCTCTAGACATGAGGAATACAGGAGGAAACAAGTTGGTCCTTGCTCTGTCATTGTGAACCCCATGTTCGGATGCTGAAAAGATGACAATAAACAGGTAAATAATACATAAACCAGATAACTTCACAGTGTGTTAAAGTGCCATGAAGAAAATGACTTCTAGTGATCTTACAGACAGTGACAGTGATGGTGAGGAGGCCACTTCAGATAGAGTGGTTGCGGTTGTCTTCTAAAGAGGTGGCATTTGGGCTGAAGCCTGAAAGATGAGAAGAAGCCAGCTATGAAATGACATGAAAAGAATAGTTCAAGAACAGGAAAAACAAGTCCAAAATCCAAATAATGACAAAATTAGGATTGAATAGTTGCCTATATCTTAACATTCTCTCATGAGCACGAGTTTGCCAAAGAGACTGCATTTATTACCATGTTAACTGATTTCTTTAAAAGAGCATTGATTTGGGGAGAAAAAGTATGCCATTCTAGGGAATTTACTTTTCTTTAAAATTCAGTACATTTCTTAAAGTTCATTTGACTCTTCGCATAAATCTGGATTCAGCACAAGGTAAAATTGTATCTGATTGTCGTGAAGCTCCTGAACAAGAAAAAACAACCAAAAAGCACCGATGAACCAAACAACGTTAATGCCTATCTCATTTTTGATATCCATATTTTTATATATATAATCAAACTGGGCCAGTATCAAGGGCACTAAAATGAGCCAACTTAATTATTTTAAAAAAATATTGCTGAAAAGAATCCCAATATGTGATTTTTAAAAAGTGTTTAATATTTTCTTCAAACTATTTAATATTCCCAATATATAGATATGAGAAGAAAATTTAACCAATTTTCCCAAGTAATATTTCAAGAATTCTCTCTCATGGAAAAAGTGTTTTTGTTCACTTTGAAGGTAATTAAGGAGCAAGATAAGAGGGTATTGGATGTCCCTTGAGATAAGCTATTCTTGCCAGAATTCATCCTGATACTTGTATTTCATGTTGTTCCATCTGGTATCTTATCTTGAACACATCATTTTATTAGTTACTTATGTTGATCTTTATTCGGTGAAAACAAAGTAGAACATTTTCAGGCCGGGTGCGGTTGCTCACGCCCGTATTCCCAGCACTTCAGGAGGCCAAGGTGGGCGGATCACGAGGTCAAGAGATTGAAACCATCCTGGCCAACATGGTGAAACCCCGTCACTACTAAAAATACAAAAGAATTAGCTGGGCATGTCAGTGCACGCCTGTAGTCCCAGCTACTCGGGAGGCTGAGGCAGGAGAATCACTTGAACCCGGGAGGTGGAGTTTGCAGTGAGCTGAGATTGCGCCACTGCACTCCAGCCTGGCGACAGAGCAAGACTCTGTCAAAAAAGAAAAAGGCTTGCTTATTTGATTATATAAGATATCTTTCATAAATCTCAAATTATACTATTTGAGTATAGTATAATTATATAGATCTCAAATTATACTATTGTTTGGTTTTGCAGTTTTGGCTTTTATGTTTTAGGGCAAATCTAAGTCCTAATTACGTTTTTTTATTATTGTGGTAAAATACATGTAACAAAACGTACCATTTAATCATCTTAGAATATACCGTTTATGACATTAGCACATTCACATTATCATGCAACCATCACCACTATCCATCTTCAGAACATTTCTCTTCTCAAACTGAAACTTGGTACCTCTGAAACAATAACAACCACATTCCATCCCCTCCCCAGTCCCTGTGAACAACCATTTGACTTTATGTTTCTATGAATTTAACTACTCTATGTACCTCATATAAATGGAACATATAAGATTTGTTCTTTTGGTTCTGGCTTATTTCATTTAGCATATATTTTCAAGGTTCATCCCTGTTGTAGCATGTGTCAAGGTTCTTTTTCTTTTTAAGTCTGAGTCATATTCCATTGTATGGATATACCACATTTTGTTTATCTTTTCATCAGTTGACAATGATTGTCCTCACCTTTTGATTTTTGTGAATAAGGCTGCTATAAACACTGGTGTGCAAATATCTGTTCAAGTCCCTGTTTTCAATTCTTTTGGGTATATACCTAGAAGTGGAATCACTGGATCATATAATTCCTTGTTGATCATTCTCTCTTCTACCTAATTATGCTCTGTGTTTTAGTAATGGGACACAGCCTGGCATGATGGGCTAGAGTACTGGAAAGGCATACACAGGTTCAAATCTCAGCTGTGCCACATGCCAGTCATCTACATGTTTCTATGAGAAGAGTCAAAGGGGATATAGCCTGGTCAGCCATTATCAGACACTAGAGTCAATTTGACTAATTATATGGTGTTCTAAGGAAACTTGAGATACCACAAGAAAAGTCTCCAAACCTAAATAATTACTAATGAATTAATTGAGGGGGAACTTCTATTGTGAAACTTATGTAAACTTTGTAAGCCTCAGTTTCTTTATATGTAAAATGTAGGGAATAATTGGGCATACTTCATTAGGTCTTTGTGAGGATTTAATAAATAATGTAAATAAAACACTTAGCAAGGTATTTCATATAAAGTAACTACCCAATTAATGCTAATTAAGTGTTATTTACTAACATCAGAGTTTCCTAGTATGAACTCTTCCAAGGACTTTAAGTTCTAAGAGAAACAGAATTGATTAAATACAACTCTGTCGATGCCATGGTTGATTAGACCTATTCATGTTTCTATTGATTGGATTAACAGAATGGCAGATTTTATGGATTCTGTTAAAACCTATATAAAAACACTTTAAAAGAAGCCAAGTTATTGACTGCACAAAAACATAATCTCATCTGATATCTTTTTTATCCCCCCTGAGGTTATTGCATTTTTATTTAAGGCAAAATCAAGAACTAATTGGGATGAAAATAACTAAAGTTTACTTTGTCTGATTTAAGTCCCAAACTGACTAATAAGTAATCCCATTTGATCAACAGATCCAGTGAAAACTGTCCCCCATTCTCAACTACTGTATGGATATTCTGAGAAATAATTCATGATGCAGAAAAACATTTTTTGTTTTCTGAAATAAAAGAATAGGTGTGCAAGTGATATTTGTTTTTAATGCTTACAACCCTTTTTTAAAAAATCTACTTTATTTTCTCTATCTGAATGCAGTAGAGTTTTTTTTGTTTGGTTGGTTGGTATGGTTTTGCTTGTTTGTTTTATTTTAAACAACGAACATTTTAAAAGTCCAATTATTAAGGTTTTCAGGCTGATTTAGAAAAAAGAAATCTTTACAGGAGAGAGTGGACTTGTTTACAATTCAGAGTCTAGGCAACAAGAAAAAAATCTTGCAGTCATTATGAGTAATATATGTATCCAAGTTTATACAAAGAATGTAAAGTTGATAAAGTTGGCTTAGTTAAATCAAGAGACAACTTCTTCTAGAGTATTATAGCTAAGAAAATTTGGTCTTAAGTTTAAAAAGCTGCTCTAAAGAGCTCATCAATGCCCTGAGTTTGCAGAGAGTTCAATTATTGCATTACTCTTTGGACTTGCTGAAAGCTCAGTGTTCTACTTTTATTTGGCAACACTCATCTCCTAGGATATGTGGCTGTTTCCAGTTTTCCAGCATCTTCAGTGACAGAGGCAATGAGATCCTTTAAAATGTTGGGCCAAGAAAATTGGCCACAGATTTGCAAGCCAAAAGAAATAGGAGGTTACTAAATTGATTCCAGCTATGAAGGACATTGAAAATTTCTTTTGTTATTTGAATGTCTGCATGGCCTATTTGCACTCATTTTAACAGGCAAATGAATTTCCAACTTTCCCTTACCAGTCTTGAGTAACGTTATCTTGTATTTATTATTTTGCAGTAGAATGGTTGGAAAAGTTAAAGGAAAATTTCTCTAGCAAGAATTGGCTTCTTAAAAAAATAAGTCATCTTGGACAACCTAACATTTAGTAAAGGCATTTGTCATAAATAACCTCAAGTCCAATTTATGGCAAGGGTTTTAATTTGTAAGGGCTTTATTTCTCCATACAAAGGGATTGGAGAAACAAACTAGAAAGCCAGAAAACAGACCACAAACACTGAGCTAGTAGTTCCAACTGAAGTGTTCCCTGAGCAGTGAGTTATGAATACTTGTTTAGGAGAATCAACTCAAACAAATTTAGGAAAGTCATATCTTGCCTTTAGAGCTTCCAGTGTTTGTTAGCATATTAAAGTCTCTGAAATGACCTACAATATTGAAATCTCAGTCTTCTGATATTTGTAATATTTATTTCAAAATGAAATAATTTTTGTGAAAAATATTTTAATGTCTATAGCTCATAATATTCTGTGGATCTCAGTTTGGGAAATGAAAGGTTATAATCATATCTACTCTTTCTGTTGGGAACATCTCTCCATTGATTTTTCCTGCTGGTTTAATGGCAGCAAATTTTTACATGTAAAATATTTGTAATGTGATTTATATGAAAAAATGTAATGTTCCTATTATATGATCAAAAGTGGTTATGCTCCTCTGTAAGTTTTCCTTACAAGTTTTTATTTTGCATAATTTATATCTATTTGGTTTAATGAGTAAAACACAAGATAGCTCCGTTTAATTCTGGGATGTTGGATGTTTCTAGTTAAAACACAAGTTGGATCTGATGAAAATTCACTGCTTCTTTATTATTTTTTAAAACTCCAGAACACGTTAAAGAGGGTCTTCTGAACAAATTCTTGTGAAGTAGTTGCTGATTATTAAGTAACACTCATGCTACCCTAACTTTTTGTACTATCCAAAGCTATAGACATTTTTAATTTTCAACTTGCAACTACCTAGGTTGAAAAATTAAATCTGCAAACCAGTTTCATTGTTCAGACAATTTGGTTATCACTTCAAGCCTACTGTCTTCAAAGAAAATGGGAGTGAAGGTCTTCAGGGGAGTTGACTTCTGCTGTATGGCCTTGCAAATGTCAACTCAATTAGAGTGACCAGTGTTGGCCCTCAATTCACTAACTCAGGTCCCATGAAATATACAGGGATTTCTACTATGCATTAGTATGTGACCATTCATGGAAGTTTCATTTGGAAACACAGACATTAAAAAGCCAGTCATGGAATAATATTCTTGCTAAAACAGGACATTGGCAAAAAGGACTTGAAAACTTATGGCTATAGATTTTGAATCCAATAGCCTTGCATAGACTTTTCTGTTTCCTCCTAAACTATGTTTTCTGTCCTTTCTGGAGGTATATTTATAGTAAAATAAGTAAGATTAACCTTGTTTTACACTTGAGTAACCTATACCTTTGATTATTTATGAGAATGACTTAAAGCAGAGTTGGCAACTTTTTCTGTGATGGGCCAGATACTAAATATTTTACACTTTCCAAGTAATACAGTCTCTGTCACAACTACTCAACTCTGCCATTGTAGCATAAAAGCAGCCTTAGACAATGCAGAAACAAATGAATATGGCTTTGTTCCAATAAAACTTTATTTATGGACACCAAAATGCGAATTTCAAAAATATTTTTCACATGTGATCAAATATTATTCTTTTGATTTTTTTCCAATCAATAAAAAGTGTAAAAATCGGCCAGTCATGGTGGCTCATGCCTGTAATCCCAGCACTTTGGGAGGCCAAGGTGCGCGGCTCACCTGAGGTCAGGAGCTCGAGACCAGCCTGACCAACATGGAGAAACCCTGTCTGTATTAAAAATACAAAATTAGCTGGGCCTGGTGGCACATGCCTGTAATCCCAGCTACTTGGGAGGCTGAGGCAGGAGAATCACTTGAACCTGGGAGGCAGAGGTTGCGGTGAGCCCAAATCATGCCTTTGAACTCCAGCCTGGGCAACAAGAGCAAAACTCCATCCCAAAAAAAAAAAAAAAAGGTATAAAAACCATTCTTAGTTCATGAGCTATACAAAAAGAGATAGAGAATTAGATTTGGCCTGTGGGCCATATGGTGCTGACTCCTGCTCTAAGCATCTTGCAGACATTTCTTCTTATGCCCTAGGAGATTTCTGATATCCCCTTATAATACCCTGGCCTTACACTGAGACTACAATCTGTTCTTTGCAGATGCTTAATAAATTCATTCTTCCCTGTCATTCAGTTGATCTGTGTGAACCAGTGGAAATACTTGGGCCAATAAATCTAGTGTGTTTGAGGGCAAAATATGCTATTTTTGTAGGATGTACTATTTAATGGCCACACAACCTAAATTCAATTACATGGTTATAACCTGTAATGCATTTGAAACATGACTAGGCAGAATTTGCTTCCTACTAAAGATTCAATTGAAGAGCATCCAACAGTTGATGCTGATCCCCCATCCTGCCCCACTATTCTACTTTGCAATTTGTTTGAATGAAATTGTCAATGTATTTCTGACTTCTGAGCAAATCCATGAATTGGGGTCTAGCAACAGGAAAAGAAGCTCTTGCTGCCCATTGCTTGGTTTGGCACCAGGAATGGATACATCCCTTACTTCCTGGGGCACCGTGTTTTATAAAAGGGAAGTGCTGACAGTGCAAACAGCTGCCATCAATTGGCCTTGGAGGCTGCTTCCCTGGAGAAGCTCCAATTATATTCTTAAAGGACCCCATCAAGCTCTTCAAGTGTTAGTGGCAACCATTTGCTGCCAACCATTTGAAATGATGAAGGGCTGGTGAGCCGGTTAAGTGACTTTTTTTTTTTTTTTTATTAGTGGATCCTAAGTGATAGGCTCTAGAGCTGATGTTCGACCTTAACTAATATCATGGCATCAGAGGGCTACAGATTAAATCAGTGGTTCCCAGTCACTCTCTGTAGACAAGTAGCAACTAAGACAAAGCTTTTCTTAGTCTATGGTGGAAGAGAAAAATTAGGGCAATGTAATAAGCATCCCACAAACTTATTAAACCTATTAAAAATTTAATTTTAAGATTATGTCGCTTTTTGTATGTGTGTGTGCTTAGTATTTATGGATTGTGGAAATAGAATTTTTTTTTTCATAGTGAGAACCTAGGTAAGTGACTTACCTCTCTGATCCCCCGTTTTCTCATATGTAGAAGGGGGCTAATAATAGTATGTCTCATATAGTTTTTGTGAGAATAAAAAACTTTGCCAGGTAAAATGCTTAGCTACTGACTGGCACACAGTAATTGCTCAATAAATGTTAGCTGTTATTGCTATCATTATATAATCATCATGGTTTCCAATGCCTTTATTTGGCAAATAAAAAACAAAAGTCACCTGATATTGATTTCCCTTTTCTTCCCTATTTTTTGGTGGGGCAGGAAGCAGAGACTGAATTTTCTGATCTGTGAAATCCAAATTTGTAATTGTAATTTTCCATAAGTGCTATGTAGAGAACTCACTTAAGTTGCTGGGATGAAAAAAAATCACAAGTGGCCTACTGTGCTGGGTGCAGTGGTTCATCCCTGCAATCCCAGCACTTTGGGAGGCCGAGGTGGGCAGATCGCCTGAGGTCAGGAATTCAGGACCAGCATGGCCAACATGGTGAAGCCTTGTCTCTACTAAAAATACAAAAATTAGCCTGGCATGGTGGTGGGCGCCTGTAATCCCAGCTACTCAGAAGGCTGAGGTAGGAGAACCCTTGAACCCAGGAGGTGGAGGATTCAGTGAGCCGAGATCTACTGCACTCCAACCTGGGCGACAGAGTAAGACTCCATCTCAAAAAAAAAGTGGCCTCATCTTCATTTCAGTGAAAGATGATAGTGTCCGGACTCACAGTGTGGCAGTGCAGATGGAAAGCTAAGAGTTTATTCAACATTTATTTTAAATATAAAATAATTAGGTGTTACTGATGGCTTGAATGTGGGGTGAGATGGAAAGAACAAAATCAAGGATAAATCCTAGGTTTTTGCTTGAGTAGTTATGTGGATGACTGTGACATTTTACTAAGATGGAGATGCGTGGAGGGGAGGGGTTTGGGACCTGCTCACAGGCAGTCTAGAGTTCACTTTTGGATGCATACAGTGATTATGGGACAGCTAAATGATGGTACCAAGTAGGAGCTGGAATGGAGTATCCAGCAATGAGTGGAAACATCTGGGATGGAGACAGAAAGACATGGGTATTAATTCTACGGGGATGGCAAAGCCTGCTCTGAGAGACAGTGTGGAGACAAAGGAGAAGAGGAATCCTAATATTTAGAAAACACAAAGAGGAAAGCAATCTAGCTATGGAAAGTGGAAGGAAAGAGATAGTTGATCATCCAGTTCAACACTACTCTTGTTGTAGTTCACTTATGTTGAATGCTCCTGTGTGACTAAGTAAGTGAGAAAAATCTATGGGAGTATGCAACATGGAGGATGTTGGTATTCACAAAAGCAGTTTAGTGGAGTGTGGAGGCCTGAGCCAGACTATAATGAGTTAGGAGTAGATGGAAGGTAAGAATGCAGATACAGCAAGTATAGACAAGCTTCAAGAAGTTTGGTCTAAAAGGAAGCAGAGAAATAAACAAACAGATGATGCCTAATATAATTCAGCTAAATATAATATAATGGATTTTTTAAAGATGAGGTACTAGAGCATGTAATATACATCTATTAAATTGGATGGCCAGGAACCAGGACTGGCTTCATCAGTACGGACCAGGCTAGACACATAGGGCCTTATACCCAGAAGGACATCACGTTTGGGTTTTAATGCTCTGCAGTTGCTGTCTCCAAATTTTGACTGTCTCTTAGGCTCTCACCAACCCCTACCTCCATATCCAGATATTGAGTACCTCAGAGAGTTTGATTTGGAAGCAAATGATGTGAAAATGTACTTTACTATCCAGTAACATTCTTGTTAGGGAATGTTGGCAGAGACTGTCAAACAACTATAATGCATTTTATTATTTGATCAGTCTACAATTTAAACATAGCAGGACTGGACAGAGGCACAGGAAGATTGAGCCACTGACCTTAAGTCAGAGAGTCATATGGGTAGATCTGGAATCTTGATCTAAAATGAATCCCATTTATTTCAGTTATAGCTATCTTCCCAGGATGGCCAACCAGAATGCATATATAAAATTTCAAAAACAAACATTGGGAATTGCTCTTCAGCAAGAATACATCAAATATCCATTATGTGCCTAACTCTAAATCTTACTTTCAGAGAGCTAAAAATAATTTCATTTCACAGTGACATTCATCTTCGCTTCTGCTGTAACTCACATGCATATGCCTTAGACCACATTATTTAGTATCAGGAGTTCCATCCAGGGCACCTTTTCTTCCCTGGAGTTAATCATCCAGTTCAGCACCACTCTAGAGCTTTTCTTAGCTTCTTCTACCCATTTGGAGTCTAAGGACAGCAATTTTAATGTCCTTTATCCATGTATTTAACAATCCATTATAAGCCAGGTGAAGTGGATCACACCTTTAATCCCAGCACTTTGGGAGGCTGAGGCTGGTGGATCGCTGGAGCCCAGGAGTTCATGACCAGCCTGGGCAATATGGTGAGACTCCATCTCCACCAAAATTTTTTTTTTAATTAGTTGGGTATGGTGGCGGGAGATAAAGGTTACAGTGAGCTGTAATTGCACCACTGCATACTAGCCTGGGCAACAGAGTGAGACTCTATCTCACCAAAAACAAAAACAATTTATTTCATCATCATTGTCATCATCATTGTCATTGCTCACTCTTCAACCTTTTTTAGGTCAGCTTAATTAATATGATACCTTGTGGGATAATTTTTATGTATTTTTATAAAATATTGAAGTTTTTGCCACTTTGATAACTTCTTCATTTTCTGTCCAGAGTATAACATACCAGGGAAAAGGCTCTAAAATAAGGCTTGTGGTATTAAAAAGATCTTCTGTTTAAGTCTTATGTTCCTAATCAATAACTAGAATTGGCCTGATTGCTTTCCTCAGTGGGTTTTCTGGTAGTCCTGATATGATATCGAGACTGTCATATAGTCCTGAAATATCCTATCATTAACATTTGTGGTGGTATCTGATATAAAGGTAGATGAACTTCGTTGCACCTATTCTTAGGAAATGCGTATTTAAATGCATAGTTAAAAGCAAGATTTACAATTATAGAAGAAATGCATGTGAGTTGTAGAAAACTCATAAAATAAAAATCTAGAAGAATTACCCATCATGCCTCAGCCCAGCGATAACCATTGCTAATATTTTTTACTGTTTTCATTTGCAACCCCTATCTGCATTCTAGTAGCCCTCATCCCTCCTACCCACTATGGTTTTTTTTTTTTTTTTCTGCCATATTTCTTGTTTAAATTTACTTAATTATTTGTTAATTGTGTTTTTCCTCTCAGTAGAAAGTAAACTCCATGAGGGCCAGGGATTTTTGCTATTTTGTTCACTTTTGTATCCTTAGCAGCTACTTTGTTGATTAAGTGAATGCATTAATGATCTATTTTTGATCTGTGTATGTGTATAAAAGACACTTGATGTATCTGGGATGATATTCAATATACTTTTGTATCCTCGTTTTCACTCATACCATAGGTAGTTTATGTCAATTCCTTGAAATTTGTTGATTTTGTTGAATAATTTAGCAGTTGTACAATTCTAAAACATAAATATACTATAATTTACTTAAATATACATACCGTTTTAAACATACTTAAATGTAAAAATACAGTTGAATTCTCTTAGATTGCAATTTTGTAAGTTTTGATAATCCTTTGATCCTGAAACAAAATTTGTGGCATGAAGGAAGAGATGAATATTTCTTTTGGAGTGTTTAAACCATCTCTACAATTAATAACATCTAAAGCAGCTTGGTTGGTTTATTCAGGTAGGATTAATTTTTGGTTTGAATATTATTTAAAAAACAAATAGAGTCACTTGAATTGCTGTGGAGGTTTCTGTACTATTTACTCAAAGCTGGCTCTTCTTTTCTTCATTTTTTATTGTGGAAATATATATGTATAACAGAAAATTTACCATTTTAACTATTTTTAAGTGTTTAATTCATTAAGTACATTCATAATGTTGTACAACTATCACCACCATTCCTCTCTAGAACTTTTTCTTCTTCTCATACAGAGACACTGTACTTATTAACAAGATCTCTTCAATTCCCCCTACCCTCTGCCTCTAATAACTCTATTCTGCTTTCTGTCTCTACGAATTTGACTCCTCTAGGTACCTCATGTAAGAGGAATCCTATTCTATCTGGTGTATTTCACTTAGCATAATATTTTCAAGGTTCATTCATGTTGTAGCATATATCAGAACTTCCTTTTATTACTTACCTATTCCATATACCACTTTTTGTTTCTCCATTTATCTGCTGTTGGACACTTCAGTTGTTTCTACCTTTAGACTATTGTGAATACTGCTGCTGTGAATATTGGTGTACAAGAATTTAAGTTCCTGCTTTTAATATTTTGGGTGTGAATTTAGGAGTGGAATTGCTCAAAACTCTTAACATTTAACTATTAAAGGCATTTATGATTTATGTGGGGCTGCATTTAGCTTTTTTTTTGGAGATAGGGTCTCACTCTGTCACCTAGGCTGGAGTGCAGTGGCGTGATCTCAGCTCACCGCAACCTCCACCTCCCGGGTTCAAGTGATTCTCTCACCTCAGCCTCCTGAGTAGCTGGGATTATAGGTACGCACTACCACGCCTGGCTAATTTTTGCATTTTTTTGGTAGAGATTGGGGGTTCACCATGTTGACCAGGCTGGTCTTGAACTCCTGACCTCAAGTGATCCACCCACCTCAACTTCTCAAGGTGCTAGGATTACAGGCATGAGCCACCACGTCCGGCCTGCATTTATCCTTACATGATGGTGAAAAATAATGTTTGTACTCCCTTCAGAATAATTTCAGGAAGGATCCCTGGAGTCAGCTAACGATTAGAGTCAGGACTGTGCCTTAGTTGATAGCCTATAGCACTACTGAACATGGCAGAGCTTTTGCTTACCCATACTGGAGGAGTGAGTGCTCAGAAGACAAATGTATATCATTTTATTTTCATTCAAAATGTACTGATAGCAAAGAATTTCAATGGCTGGCAGATTCAGTTAAGGACAGAAATAATTCACACTAGAAATACTTTTGCTTGGTCTCCCTCCTCCAAGTGCTAAGCATGGCACAAGTAGATACCATGGAATTCTAGAACCCTCTCTTCATAGATCTTAAAAACTACTCTCTTTCCCTGCTTGATCACTTTCTCAAATCTGTGTCTGTGTACAAATTTTCCTTCTCTTGTAAGGACACCAGTCATACCGAATTCAGGGCCCACTCTACTCCATTTTGATACTGTACCATCTTAACTGAACATGTTATATCTGCAACAACCCCATTCCCAAATAAATTTCAATTCTGACATACCAGGGGTTAGGACTTAAACCTATGTTTTTGGGAGACACCTTTGGTTTGACTGTTGCTTCAGCTCTTACCAGCTCTATGAGCTGGTACATATTCTCTTCAAGTCTTAGTGTTTCACTTGTATTTTGGGGCCAATAAGGATTATACGAAATAATGTAGGTTAAATGGCTAGCACTTTGCTTTACATACTAATGGCTCCAAAGTGCTTTATTATTAGGTTTCTGAATGTTATATGTACAGTTTCAGTGCTGCTAAAGGAATAGCACTCGAATATAAAATTTACTTTTTAATTCTCAGCAAGGCAAGGTATTTCTATATAGAAGGGTGCACCCTTACAGATGGAACAATGGTGAGCGCACACTTGGACAAGGGAGGGGGAGGGGTTCTTACCCCTGACGCATGTGGCCCCTGCTGCTGTGTGGTTCCCCTGTTGGCTAGGGTTAGACTGCACAGGCTAAACTAATTCTGATTGGCTAATTTAAAGAGAATGACAGGGTGAGTGCTTTGGCGGAGTGGGGGCAAAGCAGGTAGCAGGTAAGCGGACCGAGTTAGGGTGGAGCAGGTGATCAGAATGAGTCAGGGTGGAGTAGGTAATCGAAAAGGTTGCTTTACTGAGGAAGTTTAAAAGTAGAAGGCAGTCCAGGCGCGGTGGCTCACACCTGTAATCCCGGCACTTTGGGAGGCCAAGGTGGGCGGATCACGAGGTCAGGAGATCCAGACCATCCTGGCTAACACAGTGAAACCCCCCTCTCTACTAAACATACAAAAAAATTAGCTGAGTGTGGTGGCGGGCACCTGTAGTCCCAGCTACTTGGGAGGCTGAGGCGGGACAATAACGTGAACCCCGGACACGGAGCCTGCAGTGAGCTGAGATCATGCCATTGCACTCCAGCCTGGGCGACGGAGCGAGATTCCCCCTCAAAAAAAAAAAGTGGAAGGCAAAGAATTGAACATACTGACATATTAATTATTTGAAAAGAAATTTAGAACCCCTATCTAACAAACTCTTCTTACAGCTCTTTTCAAACTTTTTTTTAGCATGTCATGGCTTAGTTGTTTTGCTTCATTTTCCAAAAGAAGAAGCTTTTCTGGAGAAGGTGGAGGTTAGTCAAGGGAGGTTTCAGTAAGTGCCATTTTTATGAGCCTCTGCATCTACTTATGAATGCACGGTATGACACAGCACCTGACAAGAATAAGTACACCTATTACCACTGCAAGGGAAGTAAGAATTGAGGCTATTATTCCTTTTCATTTACCGAACTACTTTTCTAGCTGTCTTATAAAGGAGTCATTTACCCCTGAGTTGCTGGCTAACTTATTGGATACAGCACTCAGACCATGCAATGCCTTTTGAATAATTCCATTAGGGGCAGTGTTGTTTGGGATGAAGGTGCAACAATGAATTTTTATTATGATGCAAACTCCCCCTCTTTCTGCTAATATCATGTCTAAGGCTATTTTATTTTCCCAAGCCATCTGGATAGCAGCCCCTAATTGTTCAGCTATTCCTTTAACAGCATCTCTAGTGTAGTTAATAAATTACTGTTGGTTGTAGATGTAGTTTATTCAATCTACATTTTTATTAATTGTCACCCACCAAAATATTGACTCAAACCCTGCAGCTATCTGATTTTGGGCTTTAAATTGATCTGGTATTCCCCATGGGACTCTAATTGTGTCTAAATAGACATGAGAGTCGAAAGACCCATAAGGGGCTTCTCTTGCTTTATGATGTCTTATTTTTCCTTTCTTTGGTTGATGAAATGCCAGGGTGAAAGGGATAGCCAATTGGACAAAAGCACAAGTGCCACTCCAGTTATTTGGCAGAGTGTCCAGTAAAGGTCCACCACAATACCACCACACATCCGCTCGGGGATGAACAAGGGCTGACTGATTGATAAGCTCCTGAAAATTCTTAAGCTCACTGCATTCCTTCAGGTCTTGAAGGAACACTGAGTTTCCTCCCTGTTGTGAGAGAGACGAAGTGAACTTAGTGTTGGGAGATGGAAGCTGGATGGCCCTTGGGGGCTGACCTGCAGGGCACCAGACTTTGGGATATAGCAGAGAGAGAGCTTGGAATGACTTATTACTCCAGGCTGTAGAATCCTGGAAAAGAGCTACCAAGCAGCCCATGCCCGGTACCACCCTAGTGGAAAGGGGACAATCTGGAATATTTGATCCATTTTAACTTTAGTAGAGACAGTGGTTTCTCCATGTTGGTCAGGCTGGTCTCGAACTCCCAACTTCAGGTGATCCGCCTGCCTCGGCCTCCCAAAGTGCTGGGATTACAGGTGTGAGCCACCGAGCCCGGCCTGTTTTAAGTCTTTAATTTTTATGAAAGCTATCTTGGTCTTGTTGTTAGATGGAGGAGGAGCAATTGTTCCGCTGTGAGAGGTTTTGGAAGAAGGCTTAGAGGAAGTTGCAGGTGGTAGGGATCAAAGAAACACATTTTAAATAATCTAATAGGGTTTGTTCCTGAAACCTCAGCCCTTATAACATAAAACTGGCTTCAAGAAGGGGACCGGCTTAGAAAAGGGGAAGAATTTTGAGGGTTTGAGATAATAACCTGTATAGAATTACACTGGTTTAGCTGACAGTTGGGGGGAGGGCTGTCTCTTTAGTAAAATGAATGTATGGTTTTAGGAAATTACAAAAACCGGTTGGGGCAATCCATTCTTGCTCTTTAGTGGTCCACAGAACATTGGACCAACTACTGCATAGAAGCTCTATGTCGGGGTGGGGCAGGGGGTAAGACTCTGGGTTGACACTGGGGTCTTTATCAAAATCTCCCTGGATTAAATGGTCCCAATTCACTAATGCCCAGTCTGAGGCGAGTCAGGAGGCACAGAGGTAATTTTTTCTGAAGTACAGAGCTGTCTTTGACTTGGCAAGTCCCCACAGGGTATAACAAGGCAAGCATTAAATGCAATAGTTTGAGGAAAATTGACTTGGTTATGTTAATAACTAGATGGTCAGCAATAGAGAGAGTAAAGAAGACAGAGTAATAGAATAGATGAAAGGAGTTAAATTTTTCTTAGCCTTAGATAATAGGGTTTTCCCCTGGGACTGTGGCCCACGACTCTGGAGGGGGCGGTGCTTTCTTGACTCAGGTGTGATGAGTCCATCCCCTTTCTGCTGTATGAACAGCAGTCTTGGTGGTTAGCAGCACAAGGTAGGGTCCTTCCCAGGCTGGCTCGAGTTTTCCTTCTTTCCACCCTTTGATGAGAACGTGATCTCAGGCTGGTGCTGGTTTACCGGAAATTCTAGGGTTGGTTCCTGTGCTAAAAGACTTTTAGTTTTGAAGCAAAGGAAAGCGGAAGATAAACCAAGTATATAATTTCTTTTTTTTTTTTTTTTTTTGAGTCGAGTCTCGCTCTGTCGCCCAGGCTGGAGTGCAGTGGCTGGATCTCAGCTCACTGCAAGCTCCGCCTCCCGGGTTTATGCCATTCTCCTGCCTCAGCCTTCCGAGTAGCTGGGACTACAGGCACCCACCACCTCGCCTGGCTAGTTTTTTGTATTTTTTAGTAGAGACGGGGTTTCACCACATTAGCCAGGATGGTCTCGATCTCCTGGACTCGTGATCCGCCCGTCTCGGCCTCCCAAAGTGCTGGGATTACAGGCTTGAGCCACCGCGCCCGGCCTAAGTATATAATTTCTAAGAAATTGACCTTTTGTTTTAAATGTGGGGACATCAGCAGTGGACTTTATAGTCCTTGGTGCCTTTTTACTGAGAAATTTCCTTCAGCACCTATTTTTATTAGTTTTTAGACCAAAGAAGGCCAAACACCATTTTATATTTAACAATGCTTCCTGTATGATTTTCATACCACATAAGCTAAATTTCACCTTTATATTAGCATGTTATTAATGTTAAACTGAATTTTAATAAAACCTTCTAGACATATTTATCCAATTTTTAATGTCTGACCATAAGGTAAGGTTTTTATAGACTCTTTTTAACCTTTTATAATTTTTGATAAAGAGCAGGTTAGTATTTTAAGAAAAACCTGTTGTGCTTTTATTTTAATGTCCAGTTCACAGAAAAACTGGATGATACCCGTTAAACTTTAGCCAATATGTTTACATACAGAATTTCCTTTACAATGAACATTTCAAAACTTGCTTAAACTTTTAAAACAAAATACTTATTTATTTTTAACCTTTTAATGTAGGTAAAAATCCACATTCTCATGCCTCCTTATAATCCTTTTACAAAAGGTATATTTTACTTTCCTATACACCTTGCACATAAACTATTTCTTCAATAGCTTTACATTCAGGAGGCTTAATTACTTTTAAATTATGCAACATTTCTTGCGTCAATTCCCTTTTATAACTTTTTTTTTCCTTCACAACTTTCACAGACAATTCTTTGACATGCCTCAACTTTCTGACTTGTTGCAAACATCCGTTTCTTTAAACAACTAATTTATTTTAGGACAAGAATTTACTGTATAACATTCTTTTTACATAACTTCTTTTTTTTTCTTTTTTTTTTTTTTTTTGGATAACCATTCTTCTCCAAAGAGAACTTCCTTCCTGTCTGTGGACTAGACTGCCTAAGGCCACAAGATTAGAAGTTAGGATAATACATGTTACACTGTTAACTTTTAGCAAACTTTACTTTTGTTGAAAACCTTCTAAGTTTAGGGTTTCAATTATTCTTTGCTATTAATAATTCCTTGTTTAGTCAAAATGAACTTAGAATTGGTATAGATGGATTTTTTTTTATTATTCCGTAAGTACTTTAAGGCTTGGCTGAGTGCAAACAGCTCTCACGTTTGAGCAGACCAACTATTAGGCAGTTTTCCTAACTCTGCTTCTATAAGTGTTTCCTTATCAATTCCTGAATCCCCATTGTCTTTTTCCCTCAATCACGTGGGAGGAACCATCTATCATCCTGTCCTGAAGGGAGTTCCTCCTAGGTCTGGTCGGACCTTTGTATGGTAATTAAGATTTAGATCCCCTGTTAGGAGACCTGCTGGGTTAAGGGAATTTTCAGTGGTTAATGTTAAATCATCTTTTTCTAACAGAATAGCCCCATACTTTAAGAATTTTGAGTTAGTAAGCTACCTTTTCACTTTTTTTTTTTTTTGGACTTAGGAGAGTTCTGAACTGGTGAGGTGTGCTGACAACGAGGTTTCCTCTACAAGTTACTTTTCTACTTCCTTCTGTTAGCAAAGCAGTTGCCGCTACAGATTGAATGTATTTGGGCCATCTGCGGGTTACTGGGTTAAGGATTGTTCATAGGAAGGCTACTGGTGGTCAGTGGCCTCAGTGCTTTCGGGCTATTCCCTTGTTTACACTTACAACAAGGTGGTATTGGAGTGTTATAGGGTCACCAAGAAGACCTTCAATTATCAATTATAGGTTTTAAATTTACCCTGGCTTTTAAAGGAATAGGGTACACTGTTTTTTCTTTACTACTTCTCTCTCTTTCCCTCTTTCTGTCTCTCTCTTTCTAACTCCCTCTTTGTAGCTCTGCCTCTCTCTCTCTCTCTGCCTCTCTTTCTCTCTCTGCCTCTCTCCTCTCTGCCTCTCTCCTCTCTGCCTCTCTCTCTTCTCTCTCTCTCTCTCTCCTGTTTCTCTCTCCTGTCTTTCTCTTCTGTCTCCGTCTCTCTCTTTCTCTCCCCTCTCTGTCTCTCTCCTCTGTCTCTATCTCCCTCCTCGCTGTCTCTCTCTCCCGTCTCTCCTCTCTGTATCTCTCTCCCCTCTCTCCTCTCTCTCTCCTGTCTCTCTCTCTCATCTTTCTCTCTCCTCTCTCTCTCTCTTTCTCCTCTGTCTCTCTCTCTCCTCTCTGTGTCTCTCTCCTGTATGAGTCTGTCTCTCCCTCTATCTCTCCTTTCTCTCTCTCTCTGTCTCTCTCTCTCTCTCTGCTGGTCTTTCCTTGCCTCTGCAAGCTGCTTATGCTGCTGTTCTCTCCTCTTGTTCGCTTTCCCTAGGGGAGGGACTGGTGAGAGTGCAGCTACTCTTTCTTCCCTCAAGAAGAAAGGTGGGGGTGGTTGTGTGAGGTTCAACCTTTGAAATTAGTGGAAGGCTCAACTCCTCAAACCAGGGATGTCTCACCTTGCCTGTCCTGGGAGGCTCAATCCCTCAAACCAGGGGGTGTCTTGCCTTGCCTGACCTGGAAGGCTCAACCCTTCAAACCGAGGGGTGTCTTGCCTGTTCTGGAAGGCTCAACCCCTCAAACCAGGGGATGTCTTGCCTTGCTTGTCCTGGGAGGTTGACCTGTTTCCCCTCTTTCCCCCTCTGAAGGTCCTTTGCACACTTCCCACTCGTGCTGTCCTCTCTGGCCGCTCCCCCAAAGCAGAATCAGGCCCCTCTTAGTGTTGGCGGGGCCCATGGCAGGATAAGCCCTAAGCCATATGAGGCAGCTACCAACCGCAGAGAGGACCCACTCACTCCGTCCAGCAGTAGGACTTCTCACCATCCACACAAACACCAGCACAAGCAGGATCGTTTGTGATCCATGCACACACACACATTTAGCCCTCCAGACCCTGACCACCAAGGAAATACTTTACCTGCTCCTGCAGCTTCTCCTTCCTTGGTCTGTGCATAGAGTCATTGCCGCAGTATGTGAGGATCCTTTAAGCTAGTTTCTTTTTTTTCCGCCTTGCTGAGAGCTCGGGTTATTCCTCGCGCTGGGTAGGTCTTGATTTCTCACCCCTGAGGCCACCACAAGGGAACGGGGTGCACCTCCTCAGGAAAGAGAACCAGAGACCCTCCCCGGAGGGGAATGTAATCCCAGAAGAGCCCCTAATTGTTATACACAAAGTTTTAGTGCCATAAAAGGAATAGCACTCGAATATAAAATTTTCTTTTTAATTCTCAGCAAGGCAAGATATTTCTATATAGAAGAGTGCATCCTTAGAGATGGAACAATGGTGAGCGCACACTTGGACAAGGGAGGGGAAGGGGTTCTTATCCCTGACGCACGTGGCCGCTGCTGCTGTGTCTTCCCCTATTGGCTAGGGTTAGACAGCACAGGCTAAACTAATTCTGATTGGCTAATTTAAAGAGAATGACGGGGGTGAGTGGTTTGGGGGGAGTCAGGGCAGAGCAGGTAGCTGATAAGCGGAATGACTTATGGTGGAGTAGGTGATCAGAATGAGTCAGGGTGGAGTAGGTTATCGAAAAAGGTTGCTTTACAAGGAAGTTAAGCTTAAAAGTAGAAGGCAAAGAATCGAACATACTGACATATTGATTCTTCGAAAAGAAATTTAGAACTGATATCTAACACTGAAGGAGGCTTATGCTTAGGGTTTTATGTCAGGATTTTGGTTTAGAGCATAGCATCTTTTATTTAAGATAAATCTAATTCTTAATATGGAATTCAAAAATAGGCTTATGAGGAACCCTGAAAATTATATACAAAGTTTATTTTGTGTATTTGAATTCTTTTTTCTCTTTGGAAAAATCATGTATTCCCCAAAGGAGTCCATGCTGTCCCCCCAGGCTTAAGAATGTGCTTGTGCTCATCTTCAGCAATTCATAGTTGTCTTGGGATACATTTATAGGGGACCCTCAATTTTAAAAACCACTTCTTTGAATCAGAGAGAAAACTCGAGAGGCATTTGCGAGGTTAAATGAGAGTGACCAATGCTTTACAAGAGTAGGTCTCGAAATGTGGTACTTTTCTTAGGTTATCTCATTTTATTTTCATCACAAACGGTGAAGAAATGGTCAGCCACATTAAAGAGCAGATATTGAGACTCAGCAAGTGAGAAAACCTGTCCTGGTTTACACAACCAGGAAGAGGAATCCTCACCCCACTTCTGTCTGCCTCCAAAGCTCAAGGAGAGTGAGCTTCACTTCACCATATTTGCTCATCCTCTTACTAGTTTGACTCTTAAGATAATCCTGAGATATAAACATGAAAACTATTATGATCCCCTTATTTGAGTGAGAATATATGTCTAAAAATGATTTTTTTAAAACACTAGTAAAGATCACAAAGCCAGTGAATGATAAAGGGATGGGCACCTCTGGCTCCTATAGTTAGTTCATCCTTCAAAGAACAAAAATAACCCCCATTTATTGAGTGCCTACTATACTCTAGATATGTTTTTAATATATGTTATCTCATTTAATACCTACCACATTCCTGTAAGGTAGGTATCATTATACCTATTTTACAGATCAGAAAAACAAACAAACAAACAAAAAACACGACTTCTAGGGAAAGATGCTGAATAGGACACATTCTTCTACGTCCATTCCTTTCTGAAGATCTTCCTAATATGACAGGTAGAGATTTGTCTTAAGATTTAAAACCACAAGGATGAAGAGACAGGCAGAAGAGCTTCACTATCAACATTGCAGAAACTGGAAAGGAGACAGAGAACTAGAAGCAACATAACTGAGTCCTAAGCTTCCAGAAAGGAAAGCTGAGAAACAACCAGACCCACACCTTAGAACCCTCCAAAGACTCAGGAATTGGCACTGTCATGTGCCTCTAGAGCTAGAGGTGAAGGGGAAGAGCTAAAATAAGTGAGATAGTTTGGATATCTATTTAAAAACTAGTCATGTCCCTTCTACCAATTTGGAAAAAGAAAAAAAAATTCTCCACTCCATACTATGGTTTATCCTTTGAAGAAGAAGTTTTACTAGTGGGGAAGTTGAGTGCAGAAGATGCCTTGCTGAAAATGGAGGGATCGGGTAGATAAATGCATACGGGATACTGGGGCACCCAGTCTTCTCTTTCCACTTGGCTCTGATAATACTGGCAGCCAGGGACTCACCCTCCAGTAAAGAGAACAATAGAATATTTTCTGGAGATTTTGACCAATCCAAGAAGAAAGATTTAAAGTTATCAACATTAGAGATTTTCTGATTCAACATCCAGGCCATAGCTAGGAGCAACACTATAGAAGCATATTGCTGGCAAGAGCCACATACTCAGAATGTCCAAACAGGGGTTTGGTCTCCACACTTATATATGAGCAGACAACTAAGGATTCTCAGGCTTTTGGGAAAACCCTCTAATATGACTGATAAAGACTAAAACAAATGAACAGGGAAAGCATTACCAAAAAGTATAAGAGAGGTAAGAGAAAGCTATGACAACCAAAAAACAGACAACCAGACAAAAACAAAAAAACAAACAAACAAAATAGATACCAAGAAAATAGCTTTCAGAGAGCAAAAATTTGCTTTGGGAAAAAAATTACAGCATGAATGGAAAAATCCGAAGAAGATTTAGAAGATACATTTAAAGAAAATTTCCAGAATAATGAGCAAACAAAGATATAAAATAAGGGTAAATATAAGAACATTTAATGGCCACATGAGGAGTACTAGTTTCTAAATAATAGGTATAGAAAAAGAGAAAGAGAAAATGGAAGGGGGCAATAATTATTACATATTTTAAGAAAAAGAGTACAGAACCGAAGAACGTAACTTTTCAGATTAAATGAGCCTGTTAAATGCCCAGCACAATGAATAAATCATAAAATTTCAAAACATCCAACACAAGTAGATAAGACTAGAAGTTTCTAGAGAAGAAAACTGTTACATCCAAAGGATCAGGCATCAGAATAACTCCAGCCTTCTCAACAGCAATGTGTGAAAAGGTAGAAAATGAGAACAATGCCTTCAAATTCTGAAGGAAACAATTTCCAACCTAGAATTCAATAGTCAGCGAAACTATTAGTCAAGTATGAATACAAAAAAAATATTTTCATGGATATATGATTATTTCAAAAAAATGTATCTCCCGTGCAATCCTTTTTACAAAGCTGTTGTAAAATGTGCTTCACTAAAACAAGAAAGAAGCGGGCACTGCATGCAAGAGCCAGGAATCTATCCTTAAAGAGGCATGAAGGAAATCCCCAGGGTGATGGTGAAGGGAATCCCGGGAAGACAGCTGTGCAGGAATAGAGATAAACAGTCTAGACTGGATTATGTCTGAGGAGAGACATTTTCAGGAAGATGAAAATGTGACTAATGCACCTGAGCATGATGAAAGGGAACTAGATAACTGGAGAAGAGTTTGGGATTGGATTAGGAAGGAGATGTAGAAGAGTCAACATGTGTAAACAAGACTATTACTAATTCCAGGGAAAGCCAAAAATTGTGCAAGTAAATAAAACTAATCATAGTTTACTACAACTCAGTTGAGCCTACCATTTATGTATTCATAATAATGGAAATACTGAATATTGATCTAATTAAAATTATTATGCCAGACACAACTGCATTGGAAAGATGGAGGCATGTTGGGATAAAACCAAAGGAGCAAGAATGTGAGCTAAATCTTCATCTACCAACTTGAATATTCAATAACTAATGCCTAAAATGAAAAAGAAAGAACAATAAAATTATACTCTTTAGGGACATGGTGGAGATCACCCAACAATGAATAGCTAAAGAGAGGTAAAAGTGGTTGCTTCTTGGCTGGGAGAGATTAGAAGTGGGGTAAGTAGATCATAGGACTGCCATTTTCTCCTTTTTAAAAAATAACAAATCTTTTAGAACTATTAATTCTTTAAGTGATATAAAGATATAGATAGTTGTAGATACAAAACTTGAAAAAATAAGAACATTAAAAAGACTGAAATAGAGCAAAATATGAATCGTGGTTATCTTTAGATGGTTTTGGTTTTCTTCTTTCTACTTTGCTGTATTTTTTATCCTGATAGCATTATATATATATACACACACACCTCATTGTAAACAAGAAATTGAAACTCAGAAAAGTCAGATAAATTTCCTAATTTCAAATATCTTATAAGTGTTAGAGCTAGGATTCCACTGCAAGTCTGTCTCATTTGAATCATTTTTATCTTTCATCAAAGCATTCAATCTTTGTTAAAATCTGAGAGGCAAAATTGGCATGCCTCACCATTCTCTCCCATCTCTGAAGGTCCATAGTGCCTCTTTTGTACATCATACAAAGTGTAACACTTGATTGGTTTCATTATTTGTTTACTTATTTGTCTATCTATATACTTATTCATATTCATCTAATTTCAGAAAGATGAGAGAATGGATTCCAAAGGTACATAGACTATTACAAACTAAAATAAAATAACAAAAATGAAACAAAGGACATTTGATTATTCAGGTTTTGTTTTGTCAGACTGCTAAATGAGTCACACTCAGTTTTCCTTCTCTGCTTGCGGAGGGTAAGTGTCCTGGGACTGAGTCCCAAGCTTCTTATGTTTTTCCATCAGTGTCTAGGAAAGTCCTGGGTACACAAATACTCAATGAATGTTTGTTGGTTTGACTTGCCAGCAAAGCTGTGGCTCCTAGGGAAGTGACTTCAGCTTCTTTATTTTCTTGGTGTGACTGTCTTAAAAGGGGAGTAAGTGAGCCTTTCTTTGTAACTGACTGTATTTGAGAATGCAGCGTGACAGACAAAACATTCATCTCATTCATGGAGAATTGTAAAATCCAGCAGAAGAGCTCTCTTTTTAACCAGTGCTCACAATTTGTCCTTTTTCACCCTTCCTTGGCAAATCATTCAGTGTTCCTTCTTAAAAATGGGTAAAGTGCCAGCAGAACTTAGAAGAGGGACTGATTCTATCTCTATTCTGACCAGGTATATAGCAGACTGTAATTTAACGTCAGCACCTTTCTGTTGCCATAGTGAGATACATTTACTTCTGTTCAAAGATCATGTGGCCCTGACAAAGCAAATACCCTCTGACTCCCACTATTAATTATCCTTCAGTTGCTACAGAGTTTTCACCCATGTCCTCACTTAGGAGAGTTGGTGGTTGTGAAGCAGATGGAGTCCACAATCTCAAGAGCAGTTTTTAATGCTTTGAGCTCAAAGAGTGAGTAAGTCAATGCGTGAGGCTTTTAAGATGTAAATCCAATGTCTGCAGAGAAATCTGAAGCTGTAATATTAGAACAACATTCAAATGAGGACTTCATTGACTAGCTCATTAAGAAGTCCTTTGATAATAGCATGTTGGTGAGACTTTTCTTAGAAGGTACATTACAAATGGTGATGTGCTAAGAAATCAACATAAAGGAAAACATAAAAATTTTCCTCCAGAGCCATCTTTTTTCTGTAGAACTTTAATGATGATACCTCATTCCTTTGTACCTTAATTAAAAAGGTTAATTATGCACCTACTATGATATGTCCAAAATGGTTTTAGGTGATGTGGATATAGTGATGAACAAGACACGCCTAGTGTCTGCCTTCATGGAGTCTATATTCTTGGCAATGTTGGTCCTGTGTGAAGTCCTAACATTATTTTGCTTAATGTTTTGGCAAGAGAGGCAATGTTGGCTGGGCGTGGTGGCTCACACCTGTAATCCCAGAACTTTGGGGGGCCAAGGTGGGCAGATCACCTGAGGTCAGGAGTTCAAGACCAGCCTGACCAACATGGAGAAACCCTGTCTCTCCTAAAAATACAAAATTAGCCAGGCGTGGTGGTGCACGTCTGTAATCCCAGCTACTCGGGAGGCTGAGGCAGGAGAATCACTTGAACCCGGGAGGTGGTGGTTGTGGTGAGCTGAGATCACGCCATACTCTTGCACGCCAGTCTGGGCAACAAGAACAAAACTCCATTTCAAAAAAAAAAAAAAAAAAAAATTCTGCATTCTGGGCTGATACAAAGGCAATTCATCTGGTAATAATAGCAATAACATAAATAGCAGTAATAATAATACATTATTGAGTTCCTATTCTCTGACAAAAATGGTTGATAAGCACCTTTGATATGGCTTATTTTACCTACTCCTCCTTATAACCTTAGAAGGTTTATTGTATCTGGTCAAAATTGAAAGAAGAAATTGAAACTCACAGAGGGTAAATAATTAAAGTTCATAACCAGTAAGTAGTACAGACACACCCAAACCCAGAGTTTCATGCTCATAGTCACCAAGTATTCAGAAACTTTTAGGACTCATCACAATATTAAAATCATGGAACTTGGAGCCACACAAAGTCAGATTACCCTGACCCTGAGTAATTTAACTTTTCTGGGTTTATGTAACATATCTATAAAGTAGCAATAATAATATTACCACCTCATGCTGTTTTGGTAAAAAGTAAATAAGATAATGTATATTAAGGTATTTGGATAGTGCCTATACACGTATATATGCTACTTAATAGACAGTAATATAATTATTAACTCTGACCTAAGATGTGGCACAGTGCAGGTAGCAGAAGTTCTATCATTAATCATTTACAGACACTTAGTATATTGCTTCAAACACATAAGGATAGAGGCAAGGTGGAGGGGAGATCTAAAAAATGGATTGAGTCAACATTTATGTAAATACTTATCTACTGAGAGCTTCTTCACCTCAGGATTTGGGTCACTTTAAATGCATCCTCCCTGCCCTCCTCTGCCTGGCTACCTTTGGAACTCCAACCCATTCTGCAAGGCACAGTTAAAATGCTGCCCATCCCTGAAGCTTTTTTATTTTCTAAAGTAGGAAGAGATTTCTCCCACCTTAGAACTCCTATAAACACCTGCACATTAGTTCTAGGCAGGCTTTAACAAAATCCTCAAGGGATCTTTGAAAATAGATTCCCAGGTCCAGCCTCCAGAGAATCTGATTCAGATAAGGCCAACGAATCTGAATTTAAAAACATCTATTTGTGTGATTTTGATGGGTGGACACATTTGAGAATCACGGCAGGACCATTTATGTGGCTCTCAATACATATACACTACTTTATATTGCAGTTATTTATTTATGTTTCATCTCTTTTCCTGAGAAGTTACCTTCCTGATCATCCAATGCGGAGATAAATTAAGAAAATCTGTGGGAAAGAATAGAACATCAAGTCCTTGCAACGTTCTTCTGAGGTTATAATAATCTCCTCTAGGATGCTTTGCTGGATTTCCCTGGACTAGGTTCTTTTCCTGCTACATTCTCCCATTACAGATCTCCCTACAGCAGCACTGCTTATATTACTCGGAACTTGAATCTATTTTGCTAAAAAAAAAATGTTAAAAATTAAATTATCAGAAGGATATTGGGGATGCCTGCAGAGTAATCAAAATAGGATCTATATGGATATAGAGCCAGGCACATTAATGCCATCAGCAGTAGCCCTTTATGTTGTGATTCTACTTTATTCCAAATGTCAGCTTTATCCTGTTGGATATGCTGATCTTTTTTCTCTATGTTCAGCCAGTTGTATTCTCATGTTCTGGAAGCTTGTGACAGAGGGGGAGTATGCATTTCCAGATCAGAAGATCCAGAGTAAAAACTATTGGAATG
Source organism: Theropithecus gelada (assembly GCF_003255815.1). Lineage (NCBI taxonomy): Eukaryota > Metazoa > Chordata > Mammalia > Primates > Cercopithecidae > Theropithecus > Theropithecus gelada. Next base: position 143,670,316 of record NC_037673.1, read on the forward strand.
GCCTGAGTCACGGTTCCAATCCTAGTCCAAGGCATCTGGCTAGGGATGTGAGAGATGATGAGTGACAGATACAGTGACAGCAAGTGGTTGATGGGCTCTGAGTTGTGAGAGAGGGTCTGTGAAAAATGAAAGACCCTGCATAAGAAGAGGAGAAGCAGAAATATGGACATTGTTGTGAGTCAGGTCTTGACCCAACTCTGTGCTGCTTATTCTACTTTCTTGTGCACGATTGACTATGTGCGTTTAATAGAATGCAGTAAAGAACAGTGTTGGAGGGCAGCTGTGGAGTCTACTTGAGTGGGACTCTACCACTCTGCCACTTATCTACTTTATGGCCTTGAGAAAGGTACTTAATTTCTCTGGGTTGCAGTTTGTTCACTTAAAAACATGGCAATAAAAGTAATACTGTTTCAGAATTGGCGCAAAATTAGGATAATATACGTAACATATTTAGAATAATGATGGGTATTCCTTATATAAATGTTAGATATTAGCTACTATGAATTTTTCTGTTGTTCCACTAGATTGTAGGCCCCCTGAAGGCAGGCAACCTTGGGCTTCTTTCTCCCAGCACCTAGCACAATGGCTGTTACCTAGTAAGCAGTCAGTAATTGTGTGTTGTTGTCAGTGAACACAGACTGAGTTCAGTGAGTAATGTCTTGGAAAGCCTCTACTGCACCTAGGACTTTCGTCTATACTGAGACAGAAAAATGAAATCCTCTCTAGACTGGAGAGCAGAAGCCAGACGTGTGGGCAACGGAACTGTAACTGTTTCCATGTCAAATTGACTTTGATTTTAGAGAATCACAGCACTGAGGAGTGTCATGTTTAAGCAGCAAATTTGTATAGCAAATGAACATGCCAAAAAAGGCATGCAAGACTCTTACTTTTTTTCCTCCTCTCTGGGGAATTTATCTTATTTTGGTTTTATCTTGGAATTTATCTTATCTTGAACTTGTTCAGACTGCATTGGCTTAATTTGCTATCAACTGGGGCTGTATAGTGCACTGGAATTTAATGTGTTGTATATGTGAAATATTTACCAAATAACCGCATAACCAAGATATGGAGGACCTACTGTAAGAGGAGATTCTTGCAAAGCACCTTAAAAGCATACACTCAATAATCACATTGGCATGACTGCATACAGGGAGATACTCAGTTGTTTTAACTTTTCATTTAAGTAGTAGCAGAATGACTTTTTGGGAACTTTGGAATTTGGAAACCTTTTAATTCTATGTATTGAATATCAATTATGTAATTTAGTCTAAGGTTATATGCTTGAAACAGATTTCAAAAACAAAAGCAGCAGCAATGACAGCAAAAATGCGTGTCAAAAGCAATTGGTTTTAAATATAAATACATAATTTTAACAATCTTGAAGTTTAAAAAAGCCTATGAAAAACACAAACCCAGAGAGACAAACAAGAAAAGATTAATACATTTAACTGCATAAAATTTAAAACTACATTACTGAAAAAAAATTTGAGACAGGGTCTCTGTTGCCCAGGCTGGGGTGCAGCGGTGTGATCACAGCTTAGTGTAGCCTTGACTTCCCAGGCTTAAGGGCTCCTGTGATCCTCCCATCTCAGCCTCCGAAGCAGCTGGGACCACAGGCATGCATCACTACACTCGGCTAATGTTTAATTTTTTTTTTTGTTGAAACGGAGTCTCCCTGTGTTGCTCAGGCTGGTCTCGTACTCCTGGGCTCAAGTGATTCTCCTGCCTCAGCCACTCAAAGTGCTAGAATTACAGGTATGAACCACTGAGCCTGGCTTTAAAAGGTTTTAAAATCAAAAGCCAAATGGACAACCTAGAAAAAATACTCCTGAGATATGTTAAACAGAGTTAATTGACTCACCATTTTTAAGTGTGCTTACATATCAAAAAATCTAATAACTCATTAAAGATATGCAAAGCACATAAAAAGGCAGTTTGCTGAAAAAATACACATATAAATATATGCAGCTTCACTCAGCATTAAAGAAATAAAGTAAATCAATAATTCAGTCTTTTTCACTTGTCAGATGAAGAACAGTTAATGTAGTAGTGTTGGCAAGGTGGTGGACAAAAAGTTATTCTTATATGTTTTTGATATCAAGGAGATTTGATGCAACATCTCTGAGGAGTCAGTTGATAATATCTATAAAATTAGAAAATTAACATATTCTTTGCCCAGCATTTCCACTTTTATCAACTTTGCTTATAAACGTAGACACAGAAGCCCATCAAGAATGCTCAAGGTAGTTTTGGTAATCGTAGATAATTTTTTTTTTTTTTTTCGATGGTGTCTTGCTCTGTCACCCAGGGTGGAGTGCAATGGCACGATCTCGGCTCACTGCAATGTCCGCCTCCTGGGTTCAAGGGATTCTCCTGCCTCAGCCTCCTGAGTAGCTGGGATTATAGGCGCACGCCACCACACCCATCTAATTTTTGTATTTTTAGTAGAGACTGGGTTTCACCATGTTAGACAGGGTGGGCTTGAACTCCTGACCTCAGGTCATCCACCCGCCTCAGCCTCCCAAAGTTCTGAGATTACAGACATGAGCCATCACACCCAACAATCGAAGATAATTAAACCATTTTTCAAAATCCATCAATAAGTCAAATATTTTATGGTACATTTACACAATAAAATACAAATTAGCTACTTAAAAATAATTAGATCTATATGTGATGGTATGAATGGACATAGGCAATGTGTTATATAGAAAGGGTTTAACAATGTATGCTCCCATAGGAATGATAGTATGTTGCTATTGCCTTTAGGAAGGAGTACATATATGCAGAGAGAATCTCTTAAAGGATACACAAGGAGTTGTTAATAATGGTTGCTTCATGGAACTGGAACTGAAAACTTGGAAGGGGAAGATAGCTTAGTTTTCATTGAATAGTTGCTGTACTTAAAAAAAATTTGTAATTTTTAGTTTTCAGTGGACCAGACATTTTGCTTCTGGTTTATAATGTCTCATCTTCAGAGTCACCTGAGTTAGATTTAATTAGCTCCATTTTACAGACAGGGACATTGCGATTTGAAAGACTGAGTAACTAGTCTAAGGTTCACAGCTGGTGTCCTTGTTTCTTCATCAGTAGAAAGATTTACAGTCTTGGAAGAGTGTAAGTGTCCAGGAAATTATCCATTTCTTCTAGATTTTCTAGTTTATTTGCGTAGAGGTGTTTATAGTATTCTCTGATGGTAGTTTGTATTTCTGTGGGGTCAGTGGTGATATCCCCTTTATCGTTTTTTATTGCGTCTATTTGATTCTTCCCTCTTTTCTTCTTTATTAGTCTTGCTAGTGGTCTGTCAATTTTGTTGATCTTTTCAAAAAACCAACTCCTGGATTCATTGATTTTTTGGAGAGTTTTTTGTGTCTCTATCTCCTTCAGTTCTGCTCTGATCTTAGTTATTTCTTGCCTTCTGCTAGCTTTTGAATGTGTTTGCTCTTGCTTCTCTAGTTCTTTTAATTGTGATGTTAGAGTGTCAATTTTAGATCTTTCCTGCTTTCTCTTGTGGGCATTTAGTGCTATAAATTTCCCTCTACACACTGCTTTAAATGTGTCCCAGAGATTCTGGTATGTTGTATCTTTGTTCTCATTGGTTTCAAAGAACATCTTTATTTCTGCCTTCATTTCATTATGTACCCAGTAGTCATTCAGGAGCAGGTTGTTCAGTTTTCATGTAGTTGAGCGGTTTTGATTGAGTTTCTTAGTCCTGAGTTCTAGTTTGATTGCACTGTGGTCTGAGAGACAGTTTGTTATAATTTCTGTTCTTGTACATTTGCTGAGGAGTGCTTTACTTCCAATTATGTGGTCAATTTTGGAATAAGTGCTATGTGGTGCTGAGAAGAATGTATATTCTGTTGATTTGGGGTGGAGAGTTCTATAGATGTCTATTAGGTCTGCTTGCTGCAGAGATGAGTTCAATTCCTGGATATCCTTGTTAACTTTCTGTCTCGTTGATCTGTCTAATATTGACAGTGGAGTGTTGAAGTCTCCCATTATTATTGTATGGGAGTCTAAGTCTCTTTGTAAGTCTCTAAGGACTTGCTTTATGAATCTGGGTGCTCCTGTATTGGGTGCATATATATTTAGGATAGTTAGCTCTTCCTGTTGAATTGATCCTTTAACCATTATGTAATGGCCTTCTTTGTCTCTTTTGATCTTTGATGGTTTAAAGTCTGTTTTATCAGAGATTAGTATTGCAACCCCTGCTTTTTTTTGTTCTCCATTTGCTTGGTAAATCTTCCTCCATCCCTTTATTTTGAGCCTGTGTATGTCTCTGCATGTGAGATGGGTCTCCTGAATACAGCAGACTGATGGGTCTTGACTCTTTATCCAGTTTGCCAGTCTGTGTCTCTTAATTGGAGCATTTAGTCCATTTACATTTAAGGTTAAGATTGTTATGTGTGAACTTGATCCTGCCATTATGATATTAACTGGTTATTTTGCTCGTTAGTTGATGCAGTTTCTTCCTAGCCTCGATGGTCTTTACATTTTGGCATGTTTTTGCAATGGCTGGTACCGGTTGTTCCTTTCCATGTTTAGTGCTTCCTTCAGGGTCTCTTGTAAGGCAGGCCTAGTGGTGACAAAATCTCTAAGCATTTGCTTATTTGCAAAGGATTTTATTTCTCCTTCACTTATGAAACTTAGTTTGGCTGGATATGAAATTCTGGGTTTAAAATTCTTTTCTTTAAGAATGTTGAATATTGGCCCCCACTCTCTTCTGGCTTGCAGAGTATCTGCCGAGAGATCTGCTGTTAGTCTGATGGGCTTCCCTTTGTGGGTAACCCGACCTTTCTCTCTGGCTGCCCTTAAGATTTTTTCCTTCATTTCAACTTTGGTGAATCTGGCAATTATGTGTCTTGGAGTTGCTCTTCTTGAGGAGTATCTTTGTGGCGTTCTCTGTATTTCCTGGATTTGAATGTTGGCCTGCCCTACTAGGTTGGGGAAGTTCTCCTGGATGATATCCTAGGTAGTACCATTCAGGACATAGGCATGGGCAAAGACTTCATGTCTAAAACACCAAAAGCAACAGCAGCAAAAGCCAAAATTGACAAATGGGATCTCATTAAACTAAAGAGCTTCTGCACAGCAAAAGAAACTACCATCAGAGTGAACAGGCAACCTACAGAATGGGAGAAAATTTTTGCAATCTACTCATCTGACAAAGGGCTAATATCCAGAACCTACAAAGAACTCAAACAAATTTACAAGAAAAAAACAACTCCACCAAAAAGTGGGCAAAGGATATGAACAGACACTTCTAAAAAGAAGACATTCATGCAGCCAACAGACACATGAAAAAATGCTCATCATCACTGGCCATCAGAGAAATGCAAATCAAAACCACAATGAGATACCATCTCACACCAGTTAGAATGGCAATCATTAAAAAGTCAGGAAACAACAGGTGCTGGAGAGGATGTGGAGAAATAGGAACACTTTTACACTGTTGGTGGGATTGTAAACTAGTTCAACCATTATGGAAAACAGTATGGCGATTCCTCAAGGATCTAGAACTAGATATACCATATGACCCAGCCATCCCATTACTGGGTATATACCCAAAGGATTATAAATCATGCTGCCATAAAGACACATGCACACGTATGTTTATTGCGGCACTATTCACAATAGCAAAGACTTGGAATCAACCCAAATGTCCATCAGTGACAGACTGGATTAAGAAAATGTGGCACATATACACCATGGAACACTACGCAGCCATAAAAAAAGATGAGTTTGTGTCCTTTGAAGGGACATGGATGCAGCTGGAAACCATCATTCTTAGCAAACTATCACAAGAACAGAAAACCAAACACCGCATGTTCTCACTCATAGGTGGGAACTGAACAATGAGATCACTTGGACTCGGGAAGGGGAACATCACACACCGGGGCCTATCATGGGGAGGGGGGAGGGGGGAAGGATAGCATTAGGAGATATACCTAATGTAAATGACGAGTTGATGGGTGCTGACAAGTTGATGGGTGCAGCACAGCAACATGGCACAAGTATACATATGTAACAAACCTGCACGTTATGCACATGTACCCTAGAACTTAAAGTATAATAATAATAATAATAAAAAAGAAAGATTTACATAAACAGCAAAGTGTGCTGTTCTCAGTAGACTCACTTATGTTCATGATTTGGTACTTGCTCAAGCTGAAATCAATTTTTAGAAAAAATAAAATCTTTTACAAAGATTTTTACCTCAAAAATAGAAAAAACAAAGGGTTTCCTGCCTTACCTTCTACAAGGGTCTTCTCTGAAATTCCAAGCATCAGGGTGTTATAACACTCTAAAAAGGGTTTCATTTTTTATTTCCTTTAACATTGCTTGAGACTGAGAAGATGGTAAGTGAAATAAAACAAAGGAAATAAAAAGTATCATCACTGGGTTTCAGAATCAGCATGGTTTATGCTAAGGGAAAGACTTGGAAACCTTGATTCAACATATAATTCTAAAAGGAGACAGGAAGAAATCCCATCTTGTTTCCTCTGATTCTACCTTTGGGATGGGTAGGTATGTTACACAATAAGAATAACATTAAAATGACTGCTATAAAAATAGTAGTTAAGAGCCTGGGTCCAGAATGAGAAAGGTAGATATTGAATTTACCTGAGTACAACTAGGCAGACTCAAGTGAGTTGATTTTACCCACTCCTCCACTCAAATATTGGGTATGGCTTTGCAAAAACATTCAACCAGTTATCTGCATAATTGGTCTTAACTTTCCATGTGACTATAATAAATATAAACTTGCTAATGAGAAAAGTGTGATTTTAGTGTTTAAACTATTTTTTCCCAAATAATAGTTCCTAGATGCGGTTTATGAGCCTTATTGGGTACCCACACAAAGGAGATAGAATTGTCTGTTGGACTTTTTGGAAAACTTTCTTGGTTTTCAAAAAGGTATGTTTCTAAAGGATTTTTATGTGTAGTTTTGACTAAAAAAGGCTTTGCCTTACTTTTTGTTTTTAAAATCTAACCTCAACATTAACATGTCACTATACTAGTTATAACCATAACAAATTATTTCACCTCTATGAGCCTGAGTACCTTTAACGGTATACACTATACGGATGTGTAGATAGAAAGTGACACAAAAATGAAACATGTACTGACCACCCTCATAAACAGATCCCTTATGCATATAGAATGTCTGTGCCTGGTTGATTAGTGAAGGAATGTGTACCCACCCAAAAGAAAAACTCTGAAATAAGTACTTTTAGATATTTATTTTTTAATATTCCAAGTAATTATCACAACATTAAGGTGCATTCAACTTTGTCTGTTAATGTGATATACCTCCAGGCAACCTTTAGGGTACTGTACAGATACAATGGCTGCGAAGGCTGGGATGAAAAGACCTGTGCAAAGCAGGACTCTGAGGCACATAAGGAAGGCCTCAAAGTTACATTTCCTTGACTTCATGTCTAAAACACCAAAAGTAATGGCAACAAAAGCCAAAATTGACAAATGGGATCTAATTAAACTAAAGAGCTTCTGCACAGCAAAAGAAACTACCAGCAGAGTGAATAGGCAACCTACAGAATGGGAGAACATTTTTGCAATCTACTCATCTGACAAAGGGCTAATATCCAGAACCTACAAAGAACTCAAACAAATTTACAAGAAAAAAACAACTCCACCAAAAAGTGGGCAAAGGATATGAACAGACACTTCTAAAAAGAAGACATTCATGCAGCCAACAGACACATGAAAAAATGCTCATCATCACTGGCCATCAGAGAAATGCAAATCAAAACCACAATGAGATACCATCTCACACCAGTTAGAATGGCAATCATTAAAAAGTCAGGAAACAACAGGTGCTGGAGAGAATATGGAGAAATAGGAACACTTTTACACTGTTGGTGGGATTGTAAACTAGTTCAACCTTTGTGGAAGTCAGTGTGGTGATTCCTCAAGGATCTAGAACTAGAAATACCATTTGACCCAGTCATCCCATTACTGGGTATATACCCAAAGGATTATAAATCATGCTGCCATAAAGACACATGCACACATATGTTTATTGCGGCACTATTCACAATAGCAAAGACTTGGAACGAAGCGAAATGTCCATCAGTGACAGACTGGATTAAGAAAATGTGGCACATATACATCATGGAATACTATGCAGCCATAAAAAAGGATGAGTTCGTGTCCTTTGTAGGAACATGGATGCAGTTGGAAACTATCATTCTCAGCAAACTATCGCACGAACAGAAAACCAAACACCGCATGTTCTCACTCACAGGTGGGAATTGAACAGTGAGAACACTTGGACACAGGAAGGGGAACATCACACACCAGGGCCTGTTGTGGGGAGGGGGGAGGGGGGAAGGATAGCATTAGGAGATATACCTAATGTAAATGACGAGTTAATGGGTGCAGCACACCAACATGGCACAAGTATACATATGTAACAAACCTGCACGTTGTGCACATGTACCCTAGAACTTAAAGTATAATAAAAAAGAAAAAAAAGTTACATCTCCTTTGCCTGTTTTCTTGCAGGCCACATACCCTAGCCCAGCCCTGTCAGAATGAGTGAGAACCAGGTTCTGCTTTTGCCCACACTAAAGCACTACCTTCAAGGCCCCATAAAGACAGCCTTTCTGTCTTCTTAACATTCAGAGCTCCATGAACCAGAATGAAAGTTTTGGAACATGATACAAGGACAAGACCCAAGAAGTAAACACCACTAAGGTTAACCTTGCTTTAGAGGTTAGAGAAAACACTGCAAGGACACCACACCATAGACTACGAAAACTCCAAATGTGTTGAAATGATGCTGATTCCATTTACCTCCATATTGCCTGATAATACCCAGGTGCTACCATGGCAGCTTAAGGTGGTGTTTGCTGGGAGCTATGATACTCTTTCAGAAGTAATAGCACTGCTAGTAAAAGTAGTTGGTTCCAGGCAATGTTCTATGCACATGACCCATTTCATCTTCTTATAAACCTTGTGAAGTATATATTATTTTCATCCTCATTTTATAGATGCAGAAAAGGAAGCATAGATGTAAATTTCCAAGATTACACGGCTATTTATTGTTGGAGCTGAGATTTGAATTCAGGTTGTCTGTCTTCAGGGACTGTGCTCTTAATCTCAGCGGTCATCAAACTTTTCTGTAAAGAGCCAGGTAGTAAATATTGTGGGTTTATATACATTCTCTATTGCATATCCACTGGTTTTCAAACGTAATCCTATACAAATTCAAAAACCATTCTTAGCTCATAAGAACTACACAAAAACAGATTGCAAGTCCAATTTGGCATTTACTGTTCATATTGAGCAAGGGTTTAAGAACATAGTGAGTACACTATTCCACAGTCCCCTTAGGCAAATCCTATATGTTTATAGTACTATTAGATTTCTGTTGACAAAAGAATCCACAATTCTGATTTCATCTCTCTTTCTCTCTCTCTGATTTTGTCCAAATTTACGAGGTTTAGTTGCATTTTCAAGTTAGTCTTCCTGCTAACTAGTGATTCTGTTGTTGAACATTTAAGAAGGGACTGTCAGGATTGAATAAGAGAGTCTCTTCCATTCATATTTTTTTTTTTTTTTTTTGAGAAAGGATCTCACTCTGTTGCCCAGGCTGGTGTGCAGTGGTGCAATCACAGATAACTGCAGCCTCAGCCTCTTAGATTCAAGTTCTTCCTGCCTCAATTTCTGAGTAGCTGGGACTACAGATGTGCACCACCATGCCTAGCAAATTTTTTATTTTTTGTAGAGACAGGACCTCTCTGTGTTGCCCAAGCTAGTCTCAAACTCCTGGACTGAAACAATGCTCCTGCCTTGGCCTCCCAAAGTGCTGTGATTACAGGTGCGAGTTACTGCATCCAGTTCTTATAGTCACTTTTAATCTGTCATTGGCTTTCTCATTAGGTTGTATTTTTATACAAGGAAGTGACTTTAGACAGTATGGCACTAGACTAGAGGCTGTGTTTTTCTTTGATAAAGGCATAAATGAGATAAATGGCTCTAACACTTTAGGCTTGTCCCTTTTCTGAGAAGTGACATTTGGGAGGTCACATTTAGTCAAAGCAGTTTTGCTAGTATAAATTTACCAGGATCCTGACATGTAATCCTGTATCATTTGCAGTAAGGTTAAAATGGTTTATGAAAGAAGGTGGTTCATGAAATGGATTAGTATCAAGCTGGAACTTCATGCTTTCTAGGTACCTGCTGTAATCTTGGAGATTCAAAATGTCATCATGGCATTCTAGGCTAGACTGGTAGTGGAGAAATCACTGTGAGTTATTGGATTTGCTCAAGATAAAATCTTGAACTTGCAAATAAATCCTCAGCTTTTTTTAAACACTCTTGTGGTAAATAACACACAACTCAGATTCATGTAATGGATGTAAGAAAATCATTGCTTTGGTTATTTCAGTATGAAACTCAAGAGAAAACCTACAGAAGTGTTTTTAACATTATTCTGACCACAACCCAAGGCAAAACATATGCCAAAAAATATATCATGACATAATAAATGAAGCCGGGATTGTATATATATGTCTACTTCCAAGTATATGAAATGGAAGCAACAGTTTCAGAAGCAGTACTATGCTTACTACATTTGAGGCATTTCTGGTATTTTTTATTCTATTTAATTAAATTTTTAGTACCTCATTATTGCTACATTTATTTCATAACTCATTAATGGGTTTTGACTCACAGTTCAAAAACACTGCTTTAGAGAATCCAAATGTTCACACTATCCATATTTATAAGAACTAATTGTTTTGGGGTTCTTATGTGTTCTTATAGCTTAGTTTGATCTATTTGCTAAGACCTGGCTATGTGAGAACTGCAAAGAGTTATGCCTTCAACTACCTAAGCCAAGAATTTTCTGAAGTGGCAGGGGAACCAGGGTGAGCAAAAGGACATATCATCTCCACCCTCATTGAGCTTATGCTATAGTGGATGAAATAAACTCAGAATTCAAGGCGTTTGAGAAGAAAAGTCATTCCCTTGAGTAACTATGTTAAGTACGTAAACACGTTTAGTAGTGCTTTCTTAGTACAAGTTGTCTTCTTTTGATCTAGGAGAGTAAGTCCAATTCTTTTCTCATGAGAAAATGGAGCCTCGAAGAGTCTGTCATTTATCTCTGGTCTCTTCATTATTTTAAGTCCAAGTACGGGATTATTTGTAATATACATGCTGCCTCACATGATCGAGTGGGTTTTATGATAGAAAGGGAGTTTGGAGTTGAGAAGAGGAAGTGATGATTAAGTCACATTGAAATGTTTGACTCTCAGATATCTTGGAAAGACTTTGAGAGGCACTGTAGCCAAACTTTTTCCTTCAGAAGGAGCTTATCTAGTTATTCTGGGTAATAGAGACAAACTAGGTCTTTTAAAGAGACAAATTATACCATTTAATGTTTCACAATATTTTCTGAAAAAACTCTTAAAATCCCTTATTTGGAATTAAATTCATCTAAATCCTTATTTCACAAACCAGGAAACAGAGTCAAACATTTTCTCAGTGATCAAGGCAAGAAACCAAAGATTGTCACCTGCACAGGAGAATCTATGATTTGTTCTTCTCATCATTATACATTTCACAAGCAGTGACTCAAAAAACCTATAAACTAATCAACTATTGCTTCTTCTAGGGACTGAAATTTTAAAATTTCAGACGTGGAGGATCGACTCTACTTCAAAGCAAAATTCAGTGGACTTCTGCACACATATCCATTCTAATCTGTTACAAGTCTGCACTTTGGAGATTAGTTCATGCTACACACTTAGAGGTGTAATAGTTTCCTACTTGGGAAAATTGAAATTACTTGGATACAAAAGAGTGGTTGTAGTAAGAAAAGAGGCAAGGAGAACATTTTAAAGTGCTGATCCTCGGTAAAGTCATACATATGATGCACCTGGGAGCAGATCTTTCTGAAGTCATTCTGCGCTCAGGGATGTTTCTCCTTACCTTGCTGCCTATGTCAAATTCTCTGTGATATGTTCTTAGAGTCCCATGACCTCGCTTCTTAACTTGCAGCGGGAGCTTGAATTTCCCATTTATTTTTGTGACTATTTAGTCTATAAGAGTCTCTGTCTTTATAGGGCCCTTACTTGACTACAGACTCCATAAAGGCAGATATTCTATTTTTACTCTATTATTATTGTATTCCCAGCACTAAGCACTATAATTAATACATAGTAAGTGTTCAATAGATGTTTATTGGATGATGAGATTGGCATTTTAAGGTAGTCTGAGATCATGTTATTTATTAGCTACTAAAGGAAATCGGTAATTACTCATGATATTCTTCTTTTCTGTTGTTTTACAGTCAACTTTGACCACTTTGAAATTTTGCGAGCCATTGGGAAAGGCAGTTTTGGGAAGGTGAGAACAAATTGAAATGATTAAGCACCAGCAGGGTTATGTAGCCCAGGGAACAGAGGGTCCAGAAATGTTCATATTATTGAGTTGCTGGGACCACAAGGAAAGATAATTAAGTGAAAATGTTTTTATAATGGATTTTTATAAAATTATCACCACAGTTTAAGAAAAGCGCATGACAGGCAGCTACATAATGAACATACACTGTTCTCTAGAATAATCTCAGTAAACTCAAATCTGTTTAGTCTCAGTAAACTTTAAGACTTTTCTTTCTACCCTAAAGGAGATGAAGATTTCAGAATCATTTTCAGATTCTACCAGCTGTACAGCCAGTAATAGTTATCTCGTTTATGGAAGAGTTCATTATTTTCTTTTTTTTTTTTTTTTTTTTTTTTTTTGAGACGGAGTCTTGCTCTGTCGCCCAGGCTGGAGTGCAGTGGCCGGATCTCAGCTCACTACAAGCTCCGCCTCCCGGGTTCCCGCCATTCTCCTGCCTCAGCCTCCCGAGTAGCTGGGACTACAGGCGCCGCCACCTCGCCCGGCTAGTTTTTTGTATTTTTTAGTAGAGACGGGGTTTCACCGTGTTAGCCAGGATGGTCTCGATCTCCTGACCTCATGATCCGCCCATCTCGGCCTCCCAAAGTGCTGGGATTACAGGCTTGAGCCACCGCGCCCGGCCGAGACTGGGTAATTTTAAAGAAAAGAAGTTTACGTAGTTCATGGTTCTGTAGGCTGTACAGGAAGCATAGTGGCTTCTGCTTTGGGGAGGACTCAGGAAGCTTCCAATCATTGTGGAAGGCAAAAAGGGGAGCAAGGCATCTCACATGGTGGGAGCAAGAGAGAGGAAGAGAGAGTCACTACACACTTTTAAATGACCAGCTCTCTTAAGACCTCTATCATGAGAATAGCACCAAGAGGATGGTGTGAAACCATTCATGAGGATCCACCCCCATGATCCAATCATCTCCCTCCAGGCCCCACCTCCAGCATTGGGGATTACAATGCAATATGAGATTTGGGTGGGGATACAGATGCAAACCATATCAGTGAGTAATTTAGTTCATCATTTTTAAGTCACATGGTTATATGATAGCTTTGATTGTGTGTAACCTTAGGTTTATAAATGAAATGAACAAAGTGCTATGGCCAGTACCCAGCACATAGTAACATTTTGTCTTACAAATATTCGTTCTTTTCCTTCCTTACTTCATGAAGTTATGACATTCTGAACTTGCCCATCTCCGATGGTTCATTGTGGACATCTAAACGACAAATCTGAATGGTGCTTGGCCCCAGGACATCATGGAAAGCTGTATGTGCAGGGTCAAGGGGGTTATCTTCAACTCATTCTCTATAAGATCGTATGTTGTTTGTTTTGTTTTGTTTTCTATCCTAATTCTGCAAATTAAACAAACGTCAAGACTCCCCAATATATTGTGTGCAATTTAATCAAGATTTTATGTCCTGAGATTAACTTTTAGATTTATCTTTACCTCCTGAAAGCATCAAAAGCTTAAGAAGCATTGTATTATTTATAAAGTAACAGCAATACTTTTAAAATTTCTGTCTTCTTTGTGTACTCTATTTTACTGATATGCTGTGTAGGCCTCTCAATAATACTTTCAATAATCTCATTCACGCTAAAATGCCCCTAGCTTCTGGAGATTTGGTTATAAAATTCTAGTTTTTCAGGCTGAGAGAAAACAAATTCTTCCTTTTTTAAGCGAGTTAATGTTAAGAAGTTTGTGTGTGTGTGTGTAGGTATAAATGTATACATATATGCATAAATTTATGCATACATTTATACCTATATACAAACATATGTTTTCAAAATCATATATGTATATACATATCACATATATATATGTGTGTGTGTATATATATGTGATATTTGAAAACTCTTCCACTCATTGCAGTCAACTCGAAAAACAGAAAATTACCTGGAAAAATGAAAATTCTTTGATAATTCTTATCACCTTGTAACAATCACTTCTGACATGTTGGAGTATTCTTTCCAGTAAAATGTCTGCATATGATTTCCTGTTTTTGATCATGCATTAGCCGCAATCATTCCTTCATTCACATATATATTTACTGAGCATCAAAAACAAGTTATAATTTGATTGTCAGGTAAAATACAAGATGCACTGTTATACTGTTATATTTGAATTTCAGATAAACAACCAATAATTTTTAGTATATGGCCTCAGTATAACATGAGATATATTTCTACTAAAAATATTATTTATCTGAATTTGAAGTATAATTACTCATGTTGTACTTTTATTGGTTAAATCTGGCAATCTTAACTGTATTAGAAACCCATGACATGGGAATATCTTGGTGAGCAGAAATAGACAGAGCCCTGATATTAATCAAATGACACATGAATATATAAACTGTGAGAAGTATATAAAGAGAGTAAGTATGAAGAACTGTGTGTGTAGTATGTGGGTATGTATGTTATGGGGTTTCAGAGAAAGAAGTTAAGTAGTCTGGGGGCAGGGATGTTAAAGAAGAAAGAACATTTGGAAATAAAATTCAACCTGACTTGCCTCCAGGGACCTGGTTCCACTCAGAAACAGTCTTCAAATGTAGGCCATGTTATCAAGTGAATGCTGCCAGACAGGGCTGGCATCCAGGAAAAGTAAATAAAATCTTCTTGTGAGTCTGTCTCTGAGGGCTCTTCACAAAGCCCTGGCAACCCACGGCCTGAAAACAAATAGGCCCCAGTCTTTCCCAGCATAGTTGGTTCCCCAGGTGGCTTTTGTTAATTGAGATTAAACCTGTAGCTGCACACAACTCCTCAGGGCCTCTATCTCTTTACTCATGTCCCTTGTCCCTGTGGATAGAAATGGTCCATATGTGGTTTCAGGAAATTAGGACACGAGATCATCTGTTTTAACTGGAAAGGATTACCTGTACTGAGAGTATGACAAGAGTCCTTTCCGATTCTGAACATAGCCCAATAAATGGTATCAACTTTAAATAATGAGATTCTGAAAATATGATTAAGTATCGAGTTTGCTGGAGCCCAGAGCTTAAGGATGGCTACCTGGGAGCACAGATTCACTTTGCCCAGAATATACACTCCAATTAGCAGCAGTTATAAGTGGGCTTTTAAGAAAAAGAGATGAGGCAGTTCCTAAATTGTTCACCAAAAATTTACATTAAAATAACCTAAGCTATTGATGGACTATACATTATTCTTTGTATCACAAATTACAGGAACACAAAGATAATGGGTGCGGCAGCTAGTCAGGAACAAAATGGCTTTAAAATATTGTCCTCGAGAGTGGGTTTGAGGGTGCGACTGACATCCCATACTCATGTTTCTCTAAACCTAATAAATTGTGCATATCTCATATAGCTCAGACTGCTCTGAGCTATTTTTGTTTTCTCATTTCCCCCCTTTTCATCAAGATTTTGCAAAGAAAGCATTGTGGATGAACTTAAGCAGTTTTGGCTCCTTTTATGTTTAGGAACTTAGTCCTGCATTGCTAGGAAGACTTATTCCCAGATGGTCCTGGAAGGGGAGAAGTTGAGTCTTAGTGGGGATTTTAACAGCATTAGAAGCGAAATTGGGATGGCATCACAGGGTGCCACAAATGAGACCTCAGCCAAGTCACTAATTTATGTAGCTACTGTTGCTTATGGAATCATCTCTAGTCTTCAGAATACCATGCAGTTAGTTTTCTCGGAATAAGTAAAACAGTGAGCTATACATAGTAGAAATATAATACACATAAGGATTATAATTTTAAAAAAGAATTTCTATGCCTGAATGAAAAAAAAATCTATTCCATTGGAAAGTCAACTGAAAACAACATGAAGAAAATTAAAATCCAGTCCTTTCTTAGAGACTTGTTGTAGCAGGAAATAATTCAAGATTTAGATCAAATTGTAGGAAAATAATAAAAACTAAAAAACAATGGTCAGGGCTGAATTTAAAAACAGGTGTTCTATAATTTTCTTCTGAACCATAATTTCTCTGTCTTCAGTTTACCATTTCTACCCAAGATAAATTTTATCGGGACCAACATACTCACAAAATAAGCTTTAGTATTATATTTGACTTAATTATTTGCATTAAGTGCAACAAAAATAATGAATGGCCATGTATGCATTTTTAAGTTGGCTTTGCTGGAACTTTTTCATAAGGAATCTCAGATTAGACTTCTAAAAGACTGTCTAAACTAGATATTCAAGCCAGTAATTCACCATCAAACTGCCTGTAGCATCTACATAAATTGGGTGAATTTCTCTCTTCTTGAGGTTCCAAAATATCTTGAGGTTTCTGGGCCTGTCAAATGGTGACATTCTTTACTTACTGCAAGATCAAAAAACTTGTGAGGGTACCATGTAGACAAGGTATCAGGTCAGTTTTCCCAAAGGACTTTTGATTTGGCTCTATAAAGTCAACTTCAATTCAGCAAAGCAGTTTGGTCATATCTGAAAGTATGTCATTTCACCCAAAGCCTTGGTAAAATGACCAGTGTCTCCAACTGTGTACTGTTACAGAAGAAAACAGGTTCTTACTGAACTTACACAAATAACAATATTGCCATAAATAAAGAGTATTCACAAATAGTTTCCAAATTCTGGAGGAATCAGGTAGAGAATAAGATGTTTCAATTTTGCTCATAAAAGTATACTTTACTTAATTGTTGTAAGCTCTAAATAGCTCAAAAAAAATTCTTGACTTTGGAAAACAAAACAAAAAGAATCAGCAATGTTTCAAACAAAAAAAAGTCATGAAAAAAACTTCAGTCCCGGCCAGGTGCAGTGGCTCATGCCTATAATCACAGCATTTTGGGAGGCAAAGGCAGGTGGATCACCTGAGGTCAGGAGTTCAAGACCAACCTGACCAACATGAAAAAACCCCGTCTCTACTAAAAATACAAAATTAGTCGGACATAGTGGCACATGCCTGTAATCTCAGCTACTTGGGAGGCTGAGGCAGAAGAATTGCTTGAACCTGGGAGGTGGAGGTTGCGTTGAGCTGAGATCACATCATTGCACTCCAGCCTGGGCAACAGGAGCAAAACTTCGTCTCAAAAAAAAAAAAAAAAAAAAGAAAAAAAGAAAAATTTAGTTCTCTATCAGTTCAGTTCCATTTGATATTGGGTTCTGTTTTATCTTAATTTCTTTATATACCCTGTTCTGTTTGATATTGGGTTAACAATCTTCATGAACTGATAAACTTTTTTATTAGAATTCTGAAAGTTTTTACATAATCCAATGATATGATTTCCAAAGCCTTCAGAAACTTGTATTCAAAAGTACTTCTCAGAGCCCTTTCCATGAAATTCCTTGAAGGATAAGCAAATTTTGAACTGTAGCTTATTATAAACCACTTTTTATGAAGAATCTAAGTAAAATAATAATAGTCTGTGGACGACAAAAGACTTAAAGCAGCCTTGGTTAAAGACAAAATTGACAAGGAAATTTGGTTATGCCTGCAGCATACAACAACTTGACATAACAATCATAATTATTATTGATCATATATACCAAAACATATTGGAACTTTTGGAATCTCATTCAATTTTGGAACAGATATTAATAATATTAATACATTTAAACAAATATATTCAAAGAAAGTTAAACATCATTTCTTATTTGACAATGCTTTCTGTATGATTTAAACATATCAAATAAGCCTGATCTGCCTCTCTGGAACTTCTAGGGGCCCTCACATCTGAAAAGTTAGTTTGAGGAAAAAAGAAAACAAAGACTAAATTTTAATTTGAAATATGATTTTGGAAAGTTTGTCAAATATCAAAGATTTTAAAAACTTACTCAAAATATTCTTGCAGGTCACTGTGTAATAATAGTCGTTTATTTAGCCAAAGGGATAATTCCAAGATTTCAAAAGCAAAAACTTTTACTCTTTGGTAGAAAGGAGACTCAGTTCCCAATCAAGAGACCTAATAGGGACAGCATGAGGCAAACTCTTCCCTCCTTTTCATAAGGAATCTCAGATTGTACTTTTAAAAGCCTCTCAAGACTAGATATCCCTGAGAGGTTACTTTTTTCCTGTTTTTCTTTTTTCTTTTTGAAGTTTAATCAAAAGGCAAACAAATCTTTTACTGTCTCTTATTAATACTGTATGAAATTCTTGTTCAAAGGAGAATACCAAATTTTACTTTTATATGTGTTGTCAATACTAAAGTTTATTTTAATTAAACATTATAAACAAATCCATACAATCTCAGTGAGCTTTCACCGCAGAAGATTTTCATAAATCTTTTATAAACTATTACAATTTTCTATTAAAGAGAAAATCAACGTTTCAAGAAAACCCTGTGGTTCCAAAAGAGGGGCCCAGACTCTGGCCTTGCATCAGTGACCTTTTGAGATTAATGTTCACTTTTTAGAAAAACTTATAAACAATTCTCTTCTAATTTTAGCCAACTTGATCACACACAAAATTCCTTTCACAAGCTTAATCTTCCATAAACCTACAACTTGCTTAAACCGTCAGTTTTGTCCTATACTTCTTTTGTTTTGAGACAGAGTCTCTCTCTGCCCAGCCTGGATTACAGTGGCATAATCTCGGCCCACTGCAACCTCCACCTCCTGGGTTCAAGCAGTTCTTCTGCCTCAGCCTCCCCAGTAGTTGAGACTACAGGCACGTGCCACCATGCTGGGCAAACTTTTGTATTTTTAGTACAGACAGGGTTTCACCATATTGGCCAGGCTGGTATTCTTCTTTTTCAGATTGGCATTCTATCTTAGGACAAAATCTACTTTCCTTTCTCCCTTATCATTTTGACCACACAATGCTCTCTTTATTGCAAATGAATAATTACTATCTTTTCAACTCCCTTTACCAAAAACACATCTTAATTTCTTTATATACCCTGTGTATAGAATTGTCTCTCTTACATCTAGTCATTTTTTTTTTCTTTTCTTTTCTTTTTTTTTTTGAGATGGAGTCTTACTCTGTCGCCCAGGCTGGAGTGCAATAGCGTGATCTTGGCTCACTGCAACCTCTACCTCCTGGGTTCAAGCAATTCTCTTGCCTCAGCCTCCCAAGTAGCTGGGACTACAGGCATGTGCCACCAGGCCTGGCTAATTTTTTTGTATTTTTAGGAGAGATGGGGTTTCACCATGTTAGCCAGGATGGTCTCCATCTCCTGACCACATGATCCACCTGCCTCGGCCTCCCAAAGTGCTGGGATTACAGGCGTGAGCCACCGCATCCGGCCATATCTAGTCATTTAAATTACATATGACAATTACAATTTTAACTCTTAGTAACGCTAATTTACAGTGAACTCTGAGGAAGTAAGTAATTTTGAGCTGTTTTATGCCAGTATTTGTAGATGAAAACCATTTCATAATTTTTAGAAAGTTGTTTCCTCAATTATTTTGTTTGTTAAAAGATCTAAATATATTTAGCTTTTCTACACCATATAACTCAGACATTTTATGATTACCTAATACTTAATTTAACATGACTTTACAATTTAGTTACTGAAAAAGATTCTCGAAACTGAAAATTTCATTTATACACTTCTGACCTGTTTACATTCATTTAATTTAATTTATTCATTCTTAACAATTATGCTTGAATAGTTCATTAAACAACGGTAGCCATCATCAAGTTATTTCTTTGTTAATCATTTTCATAGCCTACAAATGTCAGGCAGTTGCCACCTAAGCAAGAACCCGAAAGTTAAAACAGAGATATTTTGCTGATCAGAAGGCACGGCGGCTTTCATTAAACCAACAGTATTCACTGGTCTTATCTACCAAAGATTCACCCAAGTTATGTGAACTAAAAGGGATCTGAGTTACTTTCTATTTTTCTGATAAAATATTTAAGTGTTTCCTTTTTCTTTTGGCCAATTAATCAGAGCTCTTTCATATATTTTTGTAGTAAATTTTACATACACATGACACATATAAACATGCAGACACACAGAAGCAGATTTTATAGCTTTATAAGTTTCTTCATTTGCCAGTTTTCAATAGTTTCTCTCCCACCTTTAGACTGTCAAGCCCTAAACAATTGTTAGCTAGGCAACCTTAAATTTGTACTTCTAAAGGGATGACTCTTAGATGAAACAAAGTAAAAAAAAAAAATACATTTCAAAAACACAGAGCTGAGCTCAAACCAAGGGAGCAGGTGCATATAGGTAAAGGTCCAGTTAAGACAAGATGACCAAGGAAAGCACCTTAAATAAGGATAAGACTTGTATAAATTTAAACCAATGTCAAATTTCTCATGACTCAGCTCTCCCTCTCCTCCAGGTGCACAGAGGCAGACACCCTTACAAATGGAGATTTCCTTTATAAATGTAAATTTCAATACAGCCAGCTAAATGCCAGTAAGGTGTATTTTGGAGACCTGTTAGAGGCAGAGAATCTGTATCTGTCTGCAGTAACTTCAACTCTTGCCTACTCAGAATAAAAAATTCAACTGAGGGGCATAAGGCAGAATGAGAGACAAAGGCAATTTTTAGAGCAAAAGTGAAAGTTTATTTTAAAAGTTTTAGAGCAGGAATTAAAGGAAGTAAAGTGCACTTGGAAGAGGACCAGACGGGCAGCTTGAGAGAGTCAAGCACACGGTTTGACCTTTGACTTGGAGTTTTATATGTTTGCAGGTTTCTGGGAGGTTGTTGCTTCTCCCCTGATTCTTCCCTTGCAGTGGGCTGTGCGCATGTGCAGTAGCCTGCCAGCTTGGGAGAGGCTGCATGTGCAGTGTGTTTACTGAAGTTATGTGCATGCTTACTTGAGGCATTTTTTTTTTCCCTTACCAGTTGACTGTTCCTAGAGGAAGGTCATACACCAGTTAAACTCTACCATTTTTGCCTGTTAATGTGCTTGCTTGAGCCTACTTGCCCAACTCCTGAGATCTTATCGGGAAGCTACTGATCATCAGTTTCAGGTTTTTTCTGTCTACTGGGAGATTGCCTTTTCCTGGCACCAGCTGCAACCAAATATTATTTTAGAGATACAGTTTAACAACCACCTGACCATCACCTAATGGTTGTCTGACATTCCTGGTAGAGGTTGGGGGTGATCTCCTGCCTTCCACATGTCTGCCTGCCTACTGAAACAGACCAACTTAGTTAAATAGGTGGGCTTTTCAACTTAGTTTGTTTCTTGGTTAGATGACTGACATCATTAGGAAGCTCTTTAATGAACAGGGCAAAGAAAGCCTTCTCTATGCCTGGATTCAGCATGGATAGTTCTGGGAAAGAAGCAAGCCTATTTTACCTGAGGGTCTATCTTTTATAAATATTTCATTCAACTTCTTTCTTTTAAAACAAAGGTACTTTTTCAATGACTTACCAAAACCAATACACCTTAACCAAGGTTATGTCTAAATCAAGGACCAACTAGGCATTTCCAAAGAGGTGCAAAGTAGTCCTCACAAGATCCAGAACCAAAAACATCTCAAAGAAACAAATGTCTTGCTTGCTGCAAATGTAATACAACCCGTATTTCTGTCCAGCCATATTTTCAAGGATCTCAGCTTCTCAGTTGAGCACCTACTCATGGAGGCCCTAAAGCTCTATATGCCCCACAGATAGAGACAGGAAATCAAAAACTGTCTCTGGAAGGGAAAAGGATCAACAACAAATGGGTACCTCAGAAGGTCAAGAGTTATACAAATAATTTAAACAAATAGGAGTGCTTTCCTGACTGGGAATCAAACCTGGGCTGCAGTCATGAAAGCAGAATCTTAGCTGCTAGACCACAGAATGGAGTGCTTTTTTTGTAAATCCTTCGGGAGATCCAAGCAGGCAGTTTGAGCATATAAATGATTTCAACTCATTTCAGATCTGATCACAGCTGGAATGCTGTTTAGCTAATTTTCTGCATGTTAATATTTCAACATAAGATTTGTATCTCCAAGGGACTGTGAAGTCCAGCAGGGCATTTGAAGGATATTGTCTGGGCCGGGCATGGTGACTCAGGCTTAAAATCCCAACACTCTGGGAGGCCAAAGTGGGTGAATCATTTGAGGTCAGGAGTTTGAGACCAGCCTGGTCAACATGGTGAAATCCCATCTCTACTAAAAAGTACAAAAAAGTAGCAGAATGTGGTGGCACATGCCTGTAATCTCAGCTACTCAGGAGGCTCAGGCAGGAGAATCGCTTGAACCCAGGAGGCGGAGGCTGTAGTGAGTTGAGATCGCACCACTGCACTCCATCCTGGTGACAGAGTGAGACTCTGTCTCAAAAAAAAAAAAGATATTGTCTGATATTGGGTCAAGAAATCATCAGTGTCATTCATTAGACCTGGTGTAGACAAAAGTTTGTTGGATCTGTATTTTTAAAATCTCTGTAGTTTCATTCTTGTTCTGTAGTTGTTCCATTTGTTCTCTCTGTTTAAAAATTCTCTTCCTAAGAGATGGATGGGAGCTGAGGGAATGAGCAGAAAAGGGATGAGTTTAGATCATAGGAGTAGAAGGAGATGGAGCAGTTAGAGGTGAAAGAGAAAACCTCCAAAATCTTTTTAAATTTAGAAATAGTTTCAAATATACTTTTGTTGACCTCTTGAAAAGGAGGCAATTTTTTCTTTTAGGATTTCTTTTAGAAACTTGTAGGTACTATTAGAAGTAAGTCTCTCACTCAGTTTGGTTCTAAAACTAGCTTTTTCTAATTGTGTGTGCAAATAAACTAATTTAGGTATTTTAAAAGGTACCACATTTTTGGCCATTGTAAGTTGGAATAATTCTGAGTTATTCTCTACCAGTTTTTCTAAATATTTGCATGAAGAGGTATGGTAAGTATTCAATATGAATCGAGCTGGCATTTTATCAGGAAGGTCTTTATGACCCGTATCTTATGCTGACCTCCTATCTCATCCCGTGACTTAGAATGCCTTAACCGTCTGGAAATGCAGCCCAGTAGGTTTCAGCCTCATTTTACCCAGCTCTTATTTAAGATAGAGTTGCTGTGGTTCACACACCTCTGACAGTACCATGATTCCAATTGTCACGAACTTGAGGGATCACTGAAGCTCCACTTTGGATCCCATCTGGGGTGATAAAATGTCAACATGAAGCAACAAGATTCAGAAAATATGATTAAGTATAGCATTTATTGGGGCTCAAAGCTTGAAAATTGTTACCCAGGAGCATAGCTTCCAGTTGCCCTGAGTATACTCCAATTAGCAGCAGTGACAAGTGGGTTTCTAAGGAAAAAAGAAGAGGCAGTTTCTAAGTTGTTCACCAAAGAGTTACATGAAAGTAGCATAAGCTATTGATAGGCTACATGCTATTCTTTGTATCACAGATTCCAGGATCATGATGATAATGAACCAGGCAGCTAGTCAGAAACAAAATCCCAGGCATCAGTGTGGGGATATGACTGAAGTCCCATCCTCCTGTCTCTCTGGGCCTGATACATTTTGCATAGTTCATATAGCTCAGCCTTGTCTGAGCTATTTCTCTCTTCTCAGTGGCTTGCCTGGAAGCAGCCTCCACACATGTGACTCAGAGTGCTAGCATTTTTTCATGGGATTATAAACCATAAGAACTCAAGGTGGCCTTCAGGGCCACAGCATCAACAATACTAACTCTCTATTAGTAGTGTTCTTTTTTTGGGGGGTTTTACATATATTATCTCATTTATTCATTATAACAACCTGGTTGATAGGGATTATTATTCTCATTGTATTCCTGAAGAAACTGAGGCTCAAAGGAGCTAAAATATTTTCTCAGAGTCACACAGCCAGGAAGTAGCAGAGCAAGGACTCAAACCCAAGAATCCTGACTTCAAAGCCTCTGCTCTTCCTCCTACACTATACCATCCCTATACACATCTGTAAGACTCCCGTAAAAATATGTAAGGAACAGGATTTATTTTGTTTATTGTCTTTCATACCCCAGAAAAATACAACCTGTGCGAGGCAGGTATGTTTGTATGTTTTTGATCATTGCCTCATTCCCCATCTTCTACAACAGTGCCTAGCACACAGTAAGTGCTCCATAAATGTCTGTTAAATGAACATGTGAATGAATGTGTGTTAGTGTTAGGGCTAAGGCCTTTGGCTTCTGGTTAATTGCCCTTTTTGCCATTATACCAGTGTCATTTGTTTGCACACTCACAAACATACCCTCATATAATCATATGCACTTCAGTTTCTTTGCAGGTCCTGGGGTCAGACAAATCTAAGTTTGAATCTCTGTTCCACCACTGGGTAACCTAGTGAATTTAGCCAGTTATGTTTGGTATTGTGCTTGGTTTCCTCACCCGTAATTAAGAATAACAGGAATACTCATGTCAGTACTACTTTGAATGACAGTGATAAGAATGTGTATTTCAAGCACCTCACATAGTAGGTGATTGATAAATGGTGACTTTAAACAAACAACTGAGTGACACTTCTTCCAGCATAAGGGCCAAGGGAAAATTTCTCCTTCACCTTCTGAAGGTTCCCTGAGAATCAACTGATAAAAGGCAGATTAATAGGAGAAAAAGCACACAAAATTTCTTTGCAATATAGAAATTCACAGAAAGGGTTAGATGGTTGACACTTTTATGCCATCTTGAGGTTACAGAAAGAGCTTGGCAAAATAGGTCATGGGTGAAGGGAGAGAAAGAAAGGCATGGGGCAAAGGTGGTCCTTGTTATATAGATGAAATCTCACAAGTAGCAACTCTCAGAAAGAATAGATGATAGGCTGTGGTTGGGAGATCTGATCACAGGGAGGTCCTCAGAGAATGCCTGGTTGTTTATTTCACTAATGTAGTTTTTGTGTTTTTTTAATTTTAATTTTTTTTTCCTGTAGATACAAATAATCTCCATGAAAGGTAATTTTTCAGGGTTACTCCTGTGTGCATGACTTCTTCTGAAGCACCATCTCCAGATATGTCAAACAAGTGTATTTGGGGTGAAATATTTTTGGTTTCCTTTGCTAGAAACAGAATGTCCCTGCTTCCCCCACAGCCAGAAAAGATTCTTGAGTTGACAACTGCACCTAAACTTGAGCCTGAGCACTAGAAAGTCTTTTGTTTTACTCTAAATTTTTATAAATTTAAATCTAATTTTTTGAATATAAAATATTATGTATTTTGTATAAAATGTGGAAACACAAAATTCTAATGAAAAAAGAAAAACCTGTGTTTCATCATGCAGAAATATCTGCTGTATTAGTTTTCCATTGATGTGGTAACAAATTACCACAAACTTGGTGGCTTAAGACATCACAGATTTATTATCCTACAATTCTGGAGGTCAAAAGTCCAAAATCAGTCTCACTGGGCTAAAATCAAGGTGTCACCAGGGCTGTGTTTCTTCCAGAGACTCCAGGTGAGAATCTGTTTCATTACCTTTTCTAGCTTCTTGAGGCTGCCTGCATTCTTGGCTTGTAGCCCCTTCCTTTATCTTCAAAGCCAGCAGCATTCTATTTTCAAACCTCTCTCTGACTCTGACTTCATGTTCTCCTTATTCGTCTTTTAAGGACCCTTGTGATTACATTGGGCCTACCCGGATAATGCAGGATCACCTCTCTATCTGGTGATGGGCCTTAAAGTCCCTTTTGCCATAAAAGAAAACATATTAGCAGGTTCTGGAGATTATAATGTGGACATCTTTGGGGAGCCTTTATTCTGCTTATTACAAACACTATTAGTATTTAATGCAATTCCTTCCCATTTTTTTCCCTATGCTTTTCAACATACCTGACTTTTTACTATCTATACCATTCACAAGATTGCATATTTCAAGCAACATTTTATTGTAATTGTTTTCTGTTGTCAACCTAAAGTAATCAAAAGGGTCAGAATCTAGTTTAAAGCAAGTTTATTGGAGTACAAAGTTTGAGGACAGGCCCCCCAGGAAGCACAGAATTCAAGGAATGGAAATCAGAGTTCTGAAGCGTAGACATTGGGGATCATTTATAGACAAAGTTCAGGGAAGTTTAACAGAATTTCACCATCTTTCTATGTAAGGTTTAACACATAGTTACAACGATCTGATTAGTCAAAGTGGTCTTTTTCTTTTGAGAAATGTATATGTAAACATTCTACTCTGTAGATGTAATTGTCATGGGGCCTTGGGCACCATCATGTCTGAGTTAGGTACAGGACTATAGGGAGGCAGTTAATCTATAACAAAGATCAGTGATTGGAAAGGGGAGGTCTGGTCTCTCCTAGTTGTTTAAAGAATAAGAACAATGAGGAAGAGAGGTAAGCTATAATCTAAGATGCAGAATTGCAGACACGCCATGCAACTCACTCAGTATCCAGGGCTTAACTTCTGCCTTGTCAAAATCAATTTAGAAGGTCCTGAAATTTTATTTTATTTTATACTTATATTATTAAACATGTTTTATTAGAATATTTTATTGTTGTGGGGAGAATTCCTAAATTTCCTAAGCATAAACATTCTTTGTTTGTTTTCAGTATATATTTCTTCCCAGTACATGTTGTTTGGACCTCAGTCTTCTGGGATGGCAACAGAGATGCAATGGAGGTCAAATTCCATCATTTTTAGAGGAATCTATACAAATTAGAGCTAGTAAGGATATAAAAGATCATTTTATCAGGTGCATCATCCCTAAACATACATACACATTTACACACATAATGTAAAATCCTGTAAAAAGAAGATGCTTCCCAATATTCAAGTGCTGTATAGACTTGCTTTTAGGTTAAGAATTAGATGCATTATGAAAGATTTTGCTATGTAACAAACTGCCCCAAAACTTGCTATCTCAAAACAGCGAGTATTGATGTCTCATGATTCTGTAGATTGGGCAGGCAGTTCTAGTTTGGGCTGTTATATAAGTCAGTGATTCAAAATTATCCATCTAGACCTTGAAGGTGGAGGCTAGCCTAATCTTTTTCTTCTGCCATGAGACTAACCCTGGCTTCTTCACATGGGAGTGGAAGGGTTCCTAACAGCAACAGGAGACAAACTTAATGAGCAAGCACTTTTTCAGCCTCTGCCGAAGTCACATTTTCTACCCTATTGGACCAAGTAAATCATAAGGTCAGGCTCAGATTCAAGGAGGGGAGAAATAGGCTCCACTTCTGATGAGTGGCATGGCAAAGTCAACATTGAAAAAGCCAGGCAGAGAAATCACTGTGGCCAGTTTTGCAAACAATCCACCACAATACATGAAGTATGTTTAAGAAGTCCACAAAATGATCAAGGAAATGGTAGAAACTATAAATACTGCAAGAACTCACAGCCACATGAGGTTATTGAGTCCTTGTAGTGCTGTGAAAGGGTTCAAGGAAGAAATTGTTTTGGCATATGACCCTGATGAACTTGCAAAAGTAGAGAAGGGACGGCAGTCCCTGAAGAACAGCTTAGTAGAGAAGTGTTATTCTGTGGCCGGTAGGCAGTAATTGTTTCACCTAGAGATGTTTGCTGATGACTAATGAACAGGAAGCTGTGTCTTTATAATGCAGATATTCACATATTCATTTATCATCTTTTATTGAAAACAACACAAGGAGCCATTAGAAAATTTAAGCTAAAAAGAAACTCACTGGAAGGATATGGGGTAAAGACTCAGAAGCACAGCTGAAGTAGCAGGTTTCACAAAGATTAGGGACAAAGGCCATTCTGGAAATCTAGGTAGCAGGAACTATTGAATAGGCTTTTAAGCTGTCTGGGCGGACATGAATCAGCTCCAACCAATTTTCTAACCTTGCGTCACCCACTCAAGATTGAAAGTCCTGGGAGAGAATCCAACTGGCCTTGCTCAGAAAACATTCCTGCCCCTTGGCTCAAAGAAAGAGTAAAATAAATGACTCCTGGATTGTTGGCCTAAGCAACTTAGATGATCGTGTCATTCATTTAGATGGGGAGATTGGAGGAGGAGCAGATTCATTGTGAAAATCAAGAAAACTCTTTCAGCTGTGTTAATTTTGAACTGCCCCTTAGTAATTCAGATAGAGCTCTTGAATAGGGAGTAAATGAATCTGGAGTTCAAAGAGAAATTCAGAGTGTATGAAGTCCAACAAAACAAAAATATGGGAATCATTGGCTGTTAGACGCCATATAAACCAGGGACTTGAAGGGAGCACCTTGGGAGAGAGACTAGGTGGAACAGAAGGTCTGAGGACTGAAGACATTTCTCTCTAGTAGTTCTGGTAGAGAAGGAAGATTCAGGAAACTAGACAGAAAGAGAACAGTCATGAAGCTAATCAACAAGCTATGGGTAAGTCAGGGGAGTCTGCCATCCTGGAATCTTCCAGAGAGAAAAGGTATTCAGAAAGGAGGGAAAACCATTTCGGATGCTGCTGCAAGGTCAAGAAGAAGGAGCCAAAAAGAGCAGACCCCTTACTTGAGAAGATAAATATTGTGACCTTGTCCCAGTGTTTTGGGAGGCTGAGGCGGGAGGATCACTTGAGGCCAGGAGTTTGAGACCAACCTAGGCAACATAATGAAAACCCACCTCTACAAAAAATAAGAATAAAATAATTAGCTGAGTAATCTCAGCTTCTTTGGAGGCTGAGGTGGGAGGTTCCCTTGGGCCAGGAGTTTGAAGTGATTATACCACTGCACCCCAGCCTGGGTGACAGAGCAAGACTCTGCCTCTAAAAAACTAAAACTAAAAATAAAAAATATATTGAGATTGTTGCAGAACTTTCTCCTTAGTTCAGCTAAAATTGGGCTCTTGTCACACGACCAGGAAAGATTAGGCTTGCAACACGTAGAAGGGTGAGGAAAATTTAATTTATTGCGCGAAAAGGAAAAAGAAAGAAAAACTCTCATCAAAGCGAGAGGGAGTCTTGCCAGCAACCTCCTGCCTCACAGATTGAATCCGGGTTACCACACGGAAACTGAAGAGGCCAGGCTCCTCCCACTGCAAACAGCGCGAACCTCCCCTGGCTCCACCCCGTTCCCTCAGGACGCGGGTGGGCATTATTTAGAGAGAATGAGTCGGGAAAGCGCAGGCTTCATCTAGGACCAGCAGTCCGGTTTTTCAGCCTTCAGGCTGTTTTAGACTTGGAGGCAGGGTTTCTCAGGGGACCCTTGGCTGTCTCCTGACTCTATCAAGATGTTAATAAAAGCCAACTCCACATGGTGGGACAAAAGACCAAAGGGAGCAAAGGGAGAGGCTTAATGAGAAAATGAGAAATAAAATCACTTACTGAGTGATTTTATTTTCCAAGTAGAGGAGGAGAGGTACAAAGTGAGTTTTGAGATTCATGTTGTGACAGGCAGCAATGGTGTGTTGCCATTTCTCTATTGTATTCCATTGTATAAATACTCTGTGGTTCATTTGCATTTTTTACTACTGATAGGCATTTGGATCGTTTCCAATTTGAGACTTTTGCAGAGTGCTGCTATTAACATTCTTATGTGTATCTTTTGGCATACTCCAAAATATGTGTACTTTTGTACACATGTAAACCCTAGGACCCAGGGATTTAATTCTTAAGTTTATATTCCAAAATATGTGTAATTTTTATTTTTCTACACGTATTTTGGAATATAAACTTAAGAATTAAATCCCTGGGTCCTAGGGTTTACATAGGTTTAGCTGGCAAACAATTTTCCAAAGAGCTTGTGCCAGTTTATACTCACATTCACAATGTGTGAAAAGTCAAGTTGCTCCAAAGCCTCACCAACACTGGATATTATCAGTTTATTTGACTCTGGGTGTTCCAGCAAATGTGTAATGGTATCTCCTTGTGGTTTTAATTTGCGTTTTTCTAGTGACTTACGAGTTTGGGCATATTTTTGCTCATTGACCACTTAGAATCCCTTTTTTGGGAAGTGCTTGTTTGACTCTTTTGACCACCTTTCTATTGGTTGCCTCTTTTTCTTATTGATCCATAAAAGCTCTTTATATATTCTATATGCAAGTCTTTATAAAACTTTTTTGAAAACGTTTATTTAGCACATACCAAGTTCAGGTGTTGTTCCAGGTGCTGAAATGGAGGATAAGGAAATTTTCAGAAGATATGTGGCAAAGAGAAAAAGGTGTTAACCTTTGTGATTTATGTTGTTACTATCAAGCAGGCAATAGTAAATATTTATTATAATTTGTAACATGTATTTAAAATGTATTATATCACACAGATTTTAAATAATTCAAAAATCAATATCTTCACTGACGTGTGTTAGCTTCCTAGCACTGGAATGTCATTTGCTTGCTGACATATAAAGGTATATTAAATTTTAAATCTTCTGCTCAGATAAAGAAGTAGTGAATTATCTAAGATGTTTGAAAGACTTAACATAAACATTTCGAAGGAAAAGGATGAATCACAGAATTGTTCTGCATGGAAACCAAATAAAACAAATAAAAAGAAAGATGCATTTATCAGTAGGGAAAATGTCTAGAAAAACTACATATAACTATGCCTGACAATAGGCATACAGCCTACATGTAATTGATACATTTTAGAAGAAAGTGTGGAATCATTTTCAATATTATGTATGTAGAACTCTACCCTGAATCAGGAGTTTCTTATCATAGGTTGAGGATGATAGAACAAAGTTATTAACGCAAAATGAGACATTGAATAACCTATCTTTTGTTTTTATGGGTAAAAAATACAGGGAACATAATATACAAGAAGTAAAAGAAATACAAATTAGTATCTAATTTATTATATATATGGAATGAGTTGTGAAACTTCACCAAGAAGTCTTTCTTTGGGGGGATATAAACTATTTGCCCAATCTTTGACTTTCTGTTTCATTGCAGTAACGGTGTTTTTTTTTTTTTTAACAATAAAAAATGTTTGGGCTTAATGTGGTACAATGTATCAATCTTTTTCTTTATGCGTAGTGATTCCTGTGTCCTCTTTAAGAAATTTTTTTCTGGCTGGGGACAGTGACTCACGCTTGTAATCCCAGCACTGTGGGAAGCCAAGGCAGGCAGATCACTTGAGGCCAGGAGCTTGAGACAAGCCTGGCCAACATGGTGAAACACCATCTCTATTGAAAATACAAATATTAGCTGGGCGTAATGGCACATGCCTGTAAATCCCAGCTACTTGGGAGGCTGAGGCATGAGAATCCTATGAATCCAAGAGATGGAGGTTGCAGTGTGCAGAGATCATGGCACCACCGCACTCCAGGTTGGGCGACAGATCCAGACGCTGTCTTAAAAAAAAAAAAAAAAAAAAAAAATCTTTGTCTACGCCAAGGTGGAGCTATTCTATCCTGTTTCCTAGAAGCTTTGCTGTTTTAGCTTTAACATTCAGATCTACAGTCTAGGGTCAAGTTTTATTTTGTCTTCACATAAATAAGTAATTAACCCTTAACCATTTTTGATGAGCTTATACTTTCCTTACTGCACCACAGAACCACATTTGTTATTAATGAAGTCACCATCTATGTGTGGGTTTCTTGACTCTGTTCCATTGATTTATTTGTATACTCTTGCATATTTATCACTCTGTTTTAATTACTGTAGTTTTATACTGAATTTTCAGTAATTCATCTTTGGATTATGTTGGCTACAGCTGACTCTTTAAAATTTCACATAAATTTCATGAGTAGCTTTTCAATTTGTATTTTAAAGCTGCTGGTACGTATATTTGGTACATGGAGTCTATAGATTAATTCAGCGATAATTAACATTTTTAAAAATACCAAATTTCCAATTCATACATTTTTTATATATATATATGTGTACATGCATATACATATATATGCA
This sequence comes from Theropithecus gelada, assembly GCF_003255815.1. Classification (NCBI taxonomy): domain Eukaryota; kingdom Metazoa; phylum Chordata; class Mammalia; order Primates; family Cercopithecidae; genus Theropithecus; species Theropithecus gelada. The sequence goes on from NC_037673.1 coordinate 143,702,290, forward strand.
TATACATTTCCTTATTTATGTAGGTATCCCTTAATTTCTCTCTTTGGTTTTAGTTTTGTTGCATAGAGGTCTAGCGTATTTGTCTTTAGACTGATGACTAGGTATTCGATAAGGTTACAAGTGGTATTATTTATCAAAATTGTATTTCTTGCTAGTTTGATGCTTATATACTAAAATACAATTCATTATTAACATTGACTTTGTGTTCAGTGACCTGGCTAAATTCTCTTATTAATTATACTAGTTGTCCCATAGGTTTTCTTGGATTTTCAATATTTACATTCATATAATGTACTAATAGTGGCAGGTTTATTTCTTCCCTTTCACTCTTCTTATCTTTTCTTTCCATGCATATTGCACATGCATTGAGAACAATATTGAATAAAAGTAGTGATAATGGACATCTTTGTCTCTTTTTCCCGACTTCACAGGGAAGATTTTCAATATATCAAGATTTTATAAAATATTTGCTGTAGGCTATTTGTAGATATCCTTTATCACAAGAAGAAAGTTTCTTTTCTGTCCTAACTCACTAGAAGTTTTTTTTAAAACATGAATGAGTATAATATTTTATCAAATACTTTTGTTTTACTGAGATCATTTCTACTATGAGTGAAGTAAGTTGATTTGCAAATATTAAAGCAATCTTGATTTCCAAAAGTAAATGCTAGTTGGTCATGCTGTATTATCCTCTTATGTATATTACTGGCTATAATAAAATATTTATTTTATATTATTATTCATATATTATTATGTATGTTATTTATTATTTATAAATATGTATTCTATTTATATATATTCCTACATATATTTTAAGAGGTACATAGACAAGTTTGAATTGTAACAAGAATGAGCCAATAGAGAGGAAGAAATTAGTAATATAGTAAAGAGTAGGAATGATTGCCAAGTCAGGTCCTGTAGGTGGTGAGATGAATGTGACTCAGGGCACAGGTGAGTGAGTTGACCTTAGGTGGAAGTGGGGAACCTTATTTCATGTACTAGGAGAGAAAGCAGAGTTTGGAAGTCTGTATGTGTGTGAGCTGCTGGGCTTGTCAGAGGGCAGATGAAGTAGTTCTCATGCCATTGCCTGTGTTTTCCCTGTGGTATATGAGGCCATCAACTGAGAATGAAGGTGGTCAGAGTACAGGAAATGTTGAGATGCTGCGAAGATCTGTGAAATTAATAGAGAATTAGAATAGGATTTTCTAAGTATCCACTTGAGACTTGTAGTTATAATTAAACATGAATCTATCCTGCAGATTTGTATTTTTCTCCTTAGATTGCACTTAATAGATTACTAGTTCATTTTTGTTGCTGTTTAAAAGCATATTGAATTTAAGCAGGATTGGAGTTTAATTGGGTGAGATATTCTCACTGTGACTAAGTTTGATGAATTGAAAAGTGTAGTTTTAGAAAGAAAACTCAAGAAGGAAATTCTTGGGGAAACTTAAAGAATTGTATATATGCAATGCCATTCTTTAAGACAGCTAATATTTTTAAGAGTTTACTATTTTTGAGGTGCTGTACTAATATACTACATGTATAATTTCATATATCTTCAAATACTAGTTCCTGTAAATAAGTATGCTGATGATGACATGTTCCATTTCTTTCAATAGCTGCAAAACCAGAAAGTGATGACAAAGCTGGATTCTAACTCCTGACCCCCAAATTCTCTAAGACCCTCAGTGTTAACATGTATTTTATTTTAATGTTATTATATATGTATCATTACTTTTACAAATCTAAAACCAAACATTTTAACATTAGCTACAACTGCAAAATCAACTTAAAAATTTCAAAGAGCCATTTAACATGATAAATTAAAATATTTTAGTAAAACAAAATCACCACTGATACTTTAATATTCTCAGGTCTGAGAAAAACCATTATGTCATATTATTCCTACTTTCCTGGTAGTGTTTCTACTGCTGGACATCAGAAATAGAGATGAATAGTAGAGCCACTGAGATAAGAGCAGAGACAGGAGAAAAGCAAAACATTTCTGAAGAGGCAATTGGTCTAGTTTGGCTATAAGCACTAAACGGGTAAAGGAACATTGGGTGCATTGAAAGTAGAGAACCTGGGATGAAGGTGCGAAGGCTGAGTAAGAATATCTTCACTTGGTAGTAATTCTGGTACATCTCCCTCTGACCTGCAATTCTGAATGTGGGTAGCTTGGTCAATAAAGAAATAAATTGCCTTTCTGTCTGGAGAGGCAGAAGGGTGGACAATACATTGTGCCAGCTGAACTTCCTGTCTCTCTGCTCTGGAGAAGGGCCAGTCACAATGTATGACTCAGCATGCCGGGCACCTCTCCCACGCCAGCCAGGCCTGCCCAGCCACTTGCTGAATCACAAGTGGCCATTTCCAATCCCATCAATGACCCAAGCTCTCCAACTTAAACTAGTTTCTCTGCAATCGGTCTATGATTGTCATGGAGCACAAAAAGTATTAACTTCTAACATTTATTTTTTCTTTCCTGGACACTTGATGAACTTTGTAAGCAAGAGTCTGATTTAATTGTTCCTCATTATCATCTGAGTGTGCTGTCTTGGCTTGCCCTTTTATATGGAGAGCGAAATGTTGTTATTCCCCTTTGCCTGTACTGGCTGTATGATGCTCTGAGGTGGCCATCTCAAGAGATTCTGTAGAAAATAATAATAGCAAAATTTCTCCGTGGAGAAGCTTCATAAATTAAATCTCCAGCGCCAGTATACGTTAGCCAACAGATTATGAAATATGATTTAAAACTCTGTCCAGAGAAAGGTCAGGGCTTCAGAAAAATCATCATAATAATCAGGAAAAACTAACATGCAACCTGTTATATGATTTTTAAAAATTGCCCCCCATCTTTTTTACTGTGCAAACTGTGGATTTTTGTTTATGTTAATTGAGGCTATAGTTTATGTCTTGAATCACACGCATGTGAGTATTACTTTCTGTGAGGGTTTCATGACCCCTGCAATCAAACTTGGGTCCTTCTGTTAGTTTCTATCACAGTATCCTTCACTTTTCTTTCACAATTCTTGCCATATTTTATAACTACATATTTGTTTGTTAAATATTTGCTTATCTTTTATAGATGATTGGCTTCAGGAAGAAGGAAACCACGTCCTTTGTTTACTCCTTTATTCTCAGCACCTTGCACAACATGAATATACAATAAATATTTGTAAAATGACCATCGGATGAACAAGTGCTCATTATACACCATGCTATATGCCAGGGGTTGCTGATGGATAGAAATCAACAAGGCACAAAATTCTTTGTTCAATTAGTGAGCAATTCAGGCAAAAAGAAAATATTAATGGTGATTATACAATGTAATCCTATGCAGCCATCTACAACTAGATTTCTGAAGTGTTTTGTTTCATTTTTAAGAGACAGAGTCTTGCTCTGTCACCCAGACTGGAGTGCGGTGGTTAAATCATAGCTCACTTCAGTCTTGATCTCCTGTGCTCAAGGAATCCTCTCACCTCAGCCTCCTAAGTAGCTGGGACTACAGGTGCATGCCACTATACTGGCTAATTTAAAAACAAAAACAAACAAAAACAAACACATCTTTTTAAGACTGTGTCTCACTATGTTGCCCAGGCTGGCCTTGAACTCCTGGCCTCAAGCGATCCTCCTGCCTTCCAAAGTGCTACCTTCCAGAGTACTGGGATTACAAGCGTGAGTCACCTGCACCAGGCCTGAAGCATTCTGTAATAGAGAAATACCTGGGTGCCATGGAAGGTCACAGAGGAGTAACATCTAATTTACATTTGTCAAGGAGAGACCAGGAAAGACTAACTACAGGGGAGATAAACTCCGACCAAGAGTCTTTACGTCTTCTGAGACTTACGTACAAGTTTCTTATCGCTAAAAAGGAAGTTTTAATGAACATTTATTTATTTGTTTTTTTGAGATGGAGTTTCACTCTTGTTGCCCAGGCTGGTGTGCAGTGGCACAATCTTGGCTCACTGCAACCTGTGCCTCCCAGGTTCAGGTGATTATCCTGCCTCAGCCTCCCAAGTAGCTGGGATACAGGAGCCTGCCACCACGCCCAGCTAATTTTTTTGCATTTTTAGTAGAGATGGGATTTTGCCATGTTGGCCATGCTTGTCTCAAACTCCTGATCTCAGGTGATCCGTCCACCTCTGCCTCCCGAAGTGCCAGGATTACAGGTGTGAGTCACCGATTCTGGCCTGAACACTTATTGTAAAAATTATATGGTAGTTCTCTCAAAATCATTCTGTTTACTGCCCAAAAAATCTACATAAATTCTAAGTTGTCCACGTTTATGAATTTTAGATATATGGCTGTTTATTCTGGATAACCACAGAAAATACACAAGAGTGGGTGCAGTCACTTATATGTGTTAAAGAAGGCATTCAAGGTGCTTTTTTTCTTTGGAAAAGCTTTGTAAGGCTGCTTATGAGACAGGAAGTAAGTATTTTATAAGTTCCAAAGCTTCTTGGTCTATTGATGAGTTTTTCTACTGTTAGAAACCTCTGAAAATTTGACAACATACTCTAGAGAGAGAAAGTGGTGAAATAGGCACTGTCACGTACTGCTGGTGGCAATTCAAAATGATATGCACCCTATGGAGATAAATTTGGCAATATCAAGCAAAAATTACATATAGCTTTGCCCTTTGTTTTGACAAATCTTTGTTTTAGCAAACCCTCTTCTATACATCTATAACGAAGTTAGACTGCCCAGAATATAAGAAGGCAACCACACTGGGCCAGTACTACTACTGGGCTACGTGTGGTGGCTCACACCTGTAACCACAACATTTTGGGAGGCTAAGGTGGGAGGGCTGCTTGAGACCAGCCTGGGCAACATAGTGAGACCTCGTCTCTACAAAAAAATTTTAAAAATTAGCCAGGCATGGTGGTACGTGTCTGTAGTCCCAGCTACTCGGGAGGCTGAGATGGAAGGACAGGTTGAGCTTTGGAAGTGGAGGCTGCAGGGTACTATGAACATGCCACTGCACTCCAGCCTCTGCAACACAGAGAGACTCTGTCTTAAAAAACAAAACAAAACAACAACAACAAACAAAGATATACGCATAGAGTTTTTCACTGTTGCACTATTTATATTAGCCAAAAATCTGGAAACAACCTGAATATTCATCAAGCAGGGACAGGTTGAGTAATCATGTGACATACATAAATTGCAGCACTGCACACCTGAGAAAAGAAGTGAGAAATATCTCTATCTCCTAGTGTGGTTTGCTCTGCAGAGTATACTGTTAAGTGAAAAAAGCACTATGGCTTTTATTAGGATATATTAGGAATATATCCTAATAACAAATTTATCTATAGATTCTACACAATCCACATCAAAATCTCAGCTGGGTTCTTTGCAGAAATTCCCAAGTTGATCTTAAAATGTGTATAGAAGTCCAAGGGACTCAAAATTCAATAAATTCAAAGACTAGCCAAAACAATCTTGAAAAAGAAGAGCAAAGTTGGAGGGCTCATACTTCCCAGTTTCAAAAGTTGTTACAAAGCTACAATAATCAAAACAGGGTAGTCCTGGCATAAGGATAAACATGGAACAGAATTGAGCATCTAAAAATAAAGTCTCACATTTCCAGTAAATTGACGTTTAACCAGGGTGCCAAGAAAATTCAATGGGGGAAGAATTTGTCTTTTCAACAACTGGTGCTGGGACAACTGTATATCCAAATGTAAAAGAATGAAATTGGAACCCTACCTCACACCATATACAAAATTAACTCAAAATGCAAAATAGAGGTAAATATAAGAACTTAATGTATAAAACTCTTCAAAGAAAATATAGAAGTAGATGATCAAGACCTTGTAATCATTAATTGTTCCTTAGATATGACCCCAAAAGAACAAGTACTTTAAAAAGTAGATAAATTGGACACCATAAAAACTTAAAACTTTTATGCTTTTTATGCTTCAAAGTCACTATCAAAAAAGTGAAAAGTCACCCCAGAGAATGGGGAGAAAATATTTACAAATCATATATCTATTAAAGGATGTGCATTTAGAATATACAAAGGGGCCAGGCACTGTGGCTCATGCCTGTAATCCCAGCAAATTGGGAGGCCAAGGTGGGTGGATAACCTGAGGTCAGGAGCTCAGGACCAGCCTGATCAATATGGTGAAACCCTGTCTCTACTAAAAATATAAAAATTAGCTGGGTGTGGTGTCAAGTGCCTGTATCCCCAGCTACTTGAGAGGCTGAGGCAGGAGAATCACGTGAACCTGGGAGGTGGAGGTTGCAGTGCATGGAGATTGTGCCATTGCACTTCAGCTTGGGCAACAAGAGCGAAACTCCATATCAAAAAAAAAAAAAAAAAAAAAAGAGTATACAAAGATTTCTTCCAAGTCAATAATAAAAAGGGAAAATGCAATTTAAAAATGGATAAAGAATCTGAGTAGTTTTACATTAAAAGATAAATAAATGGTCAGTGAGCACTTGAAAAGATGCTCAGCATTACGAAACATTAGAGAAATGCAAATCAAAATCACAATGAGATGCCATTTCACACCTATTCTTTTTTTTTTTTTTTTTTTTTTGTGAGACAGAATCTTGCTCTATCTCCCAGGCTAAAGTGCAGTGGTGTGTGATCACGAAAATGGCTCACTGCAGCCTCAACATCCTGGGCTCAAGTGATCCTCCTGCCTTAGCCTCTTGAGTAGCTGGGACTGCAGGCATGTGCCACCGCACCAGACAAATTTTTTTTTTTTTTTTTTTGTAGAGACAGTGTCTCACTATGTTCCCCAGGCTGGTCTGAAACTCCTGGATTGAAGCAATCTTTCTGCCTCAGACCGCACAAAGTGCTGTGAGTACAGGTGTGAGCCACCACACTGGGCCAGTACTACTCTTTAAAAAATGGGAAATAACAAGTATTGGAGAGGATGTAGAGAAATTGTAGCCTTTGTACACTGATAGTGGAACTGTAATGTGGTGCAGCCACTGAAGAAAACAGTCAGACAGTTCTTCAAAAAGTTAAACATAGAGTTTCCATTTGATCCAGCAATTCCATTACTCAATATTTACTCAAAATAATTGAAAGCAGGGACTCAAATAGATACTTGCACACCAGTGTTCATGGCAGCATTATTCATAATAGTCAAAAGGTAGAAATAACCCGAATGTCCATCAACAGATGAATGGATAAACACCGCGTAGTATATGCCTATGGTGGAATATTACTCAGCCTTATAAAGAAGTAAAATTCTGATATATACTACAACATAGATGAACCTTGAAATCTTATAACAAATGAAATAATCCAGACATGAAAAGACCAATATTTTATGATTCCACTTAGATGAGATGCTTAGAACAGACAAATTCATAGAAACGGAAAATAAAATAGAGGTTACCAGCAGTTGGAGAGGCGGAATAGGGAGTTATTATTAAATGGGTACAGAGTTTCTGTTAGCAATGATGAAAATGTTCTAAAAATGGACAGTGGTGATGGTTGTAGAACATTCTAATGTACATAGTGCCACTGAATTGTACTTAAAGTATAATATATTTTTAACAACAATAGGAATAATGACATCAAACCCAGGAGTTCATTATAATATATTTTTAAGTATATTGATTGTTTTTGGAGGACTCTAGGAAACAAACAAATCATTTTGAAAAGTGGTAAATAAAGGAAAGACAAGTTCAAGACCAGTCTGAGCAACATAGTAAGACTCCGTCTCTACAAAAAATTAAAATATCAGCTGAGCATTGTGGTGTACATCTTTAGTCCTAGCTACTTAAAGGCTAAGGTGGGAGGACTGCCTGAGCCCTGAAGTTCGAGGCTGCAGTGAACTATGATGGTACCAGTGTGGTCCAGCCAGGGTTAAAGAGCAAGACCTTGTCTCTGAGGCGGCGGTGTGGGGGAAGGAAGACTTAAGCACACCTTTCCTATATGAATTGAACCTCAGAGTAACTAAATAATTGATTAAAGCAAGTTTCTCTGTATAAAAATACTCCAGCTAAAACATTAAGGAGAAATGATAGAATTAAAATATCACAACCCCTAAGGAATTTTTGGATCAAGATGACAATAATTAATGGCTGATAACACCACACACAAAATATAGACTTATTAATTGTATAACTCCTAATCAAGGGCATACCACTATCTGTGAAATAGTTTTGCCAAAAAAAAATATAGATTTTTTTTTTTAACCTAAACTTGAACAAGCCTCTAGATCTAACCACCAATTTTTACAAACTACAAAGAATTGTGGAATGTGTAGATAGACATGACATTGAATGCAATCATCAAAGTCCAGACTGAAAATACTACAGCAAACATTAGGTTTTTTTTTTTTCATTTCCTTTTTTTTTTTTTTTTGAGAGTCTCCATCTGTTGCCCAGGCTAGAGTGCAATGGTGTGATCTCTCACTGCAACCTCAGCCTCCCAGGTTCAAGCGATTCTCCTACCTCAGTCTCCTGAGTAGCTGAGATTATAGGCACATGCCACCATGCCCCACTAATTTTTGTATTTTTAGTAGAGACGGGGTTTCACCATACTGGTAAGGCTGGTCTCGAACTCCTGACCTCATGATCCATCCGCTTCAGCCTCCCAAAGTGCTGGGATTACAGACATGAGCCACCGCACCCAGCCCACATTTGGGTTTTTTTCAACGAAAAATTACTAGAAATAAAAAAATAACAGTTGGTCAGGGAAGCTGTAGAATAAAAAAGACTGCCACATATGTCAATGGCAGTGGGCAGGCCTTGTTTAAATCCAACTATAGGATGCAAACATTTGATAAAAATTTCTTTATTTAAAAAGAAAAGTTTATAAAACAGTCAGGAAAAATAAAAAAGATTGAGGATCTCAGGACAACTACTAGCCCAGATAATTTATAAAGATTAATAACCGACTCATTTTTGTTTGTTTCTTTCCTGATAAGGCAATATGTATTAGATATATCAGAGTAGAAGGAAATATTTTTCTTACATCTATATGGCTTTTTAAATATAAACATATAAAAACCAAAATGATTTATAATCCCACCATTTATATAACTATCTTATTTTCAAAAAAAGTTATGCATATACTAGTGTATGTGCATTTTTATTCCTTTTGTGGTTGTGTGTTTGTATCCTTTTTAAATATATCCTTTTTATGTACCTAAGTAGCTATATACTATACTGCATACTATACTGTAAACATTGTTCTTTTCCTTCCTTTGTCTTTACAATATATTTTGGAAATAGTTCCATATCAGAATATAGATCTGCGTTTTTGTAGCCATTGAAATGCAAAGAAAAAAAAAGAATATGGATCTGTCTCAGTTTTTTAAAAATGCTGTATAATCTATAGCATGAATTTGCTATCATTTATTCACATGCTCCCTTAACGACGGGCATGTAAATTATGTTAATTTTATATAGTATAATGAGTATCCTTATATGTACATCTTGGCACAGTTTTCGAGTGTATCCATAAAGTTCCTTGCAATGAAATTATAGGACAACACAGGGTGTGGTGGATCACGTCTGTAATTCCAGCACTTTGAGAGGCTACGGCAGGAGGATTCCTTAAGGCCAGGAGTTTGAGACCAGCCTGGACAACATAGGGAGCCCTCACCTCTACTAAAAATTAAAAAAAATAATAAAAATATTTTGGTATGGTAGTGTGTACCTGTAGTCCCAGCTACCCAGGAGGCTGAGGTGGGAGGGTCATTTGAACCTGGGATGTCAAGGCTACAGTGAGTTATGACTGCCTGGATGAGATGACACAGTGAGACCCTGTCTAAAAAAAAAAAAAAAAAAAAAAAATTACAGGCCAAATCTATGTGCTTTTTAAAGGATATTTTTGAATTGTCCTCAAAAAGAGGCTTCACCAGATTACCATCCAGGGTATACAAGATACCCATTTCTCCATGTCCTTACCAACAGTGGCTCTCATCAAGCTTTGGTGGAAATGCTCACATAATGATACACTAATGACTAAAAGTCATGACATACTTGCTTAGGTTGTAAATTGCCTCCCTCTAAACTTATATAGAGAGAATTTAGGGTGTTGTCTCAGCTTGGTTCCAGTGTTATCCAAGCCATTAACCTTTCTTTTGCCTTACATTGTCACATTGCGGTATTTCAGTTAAAAAACAAAAACACAACTGGGTATTTTTTTTCTTTTTTCTTTTTTGAGATGGAGTCTCGCTCTGTCGTCCAGACTGGAGTGCAATGGCACGATCTTGGCTCACTGCAAACTCCACCTCCCAGGTGATTCTCCTGCCTCAGCCTCTTTAGTAGCTGGGACTACAGGCGCCCGCCACCACCCTGGCTAATTTTTTGTATTTTTAGTAGAGATGGGGTTTCACAGTGTTAGCCAGGATGGCCTCGATCTCCTGACCTCGTGATCTGCCCGCCTTGGCCTCCCAAAGTACTGGGATTACAGGTGTGAGCCACCGCGCCCGGCCACAACTGAGTATTGCTTTTATATACTGTTGAAATCTGCCTTTGGAAACCGTGGGTTTGCTGTATTGTTATGGTGAATGAATTAGGTGCATAATACTTGTTGTTAAAAAATGAACTTCACACTAGGTACACCTTGAAAAATTATTCCAGAGCTATAAGAAGAAAAATATGATGGGTCGTTGCTCTAAAGAAAGGTTTTAAAATGTAAATTTGTACTTAATGAATAGGACAGTGTACCCTAACCTCCTCCTTGCTATTCCTGAGGGATCTCTTCTAACAAGGGCTAATGCTTCGCCTAAGCCGTGAAAAGCCTGCTGTGAGCACTCCCTGTTCAGAGTCAGAAAAACACAATGAACTGTTCTATCATTTTAGGTTCTAGGACAATGTTCTCTTGCTTTTCCTTGCTCAGAATGGACCCTTGCTGGGGTAGCATCAGAATGAGGATTTGGTGCAACAGTTCTGCAATAGGAAGTAGGTTCCCCTACTATCATGGTTTTCAAGCTTTTTTGACTGCAACCCATAACAATAAATAATGTTTTTCATCATAACCCAGTAGGTATACTCACAGAGATACATTATATTCATAAAAAATCTCATGTTTAACTTTATGTTAATAGCATTTATCCTATGTTATTCGATCTATTTTACTTCTTTTTAAAAAATGCTCATCACAGTCAACCAAACTGATTTCACAACTCCTTCAAGGAATTTGACTCACAATTTGAAAAACACTGCATTGTAGAATATTTTAGATCTCTTCCCAACCCTCAGAGTCAGATTTATTTCAAGATGGCCCCTGTAAGGCAGCTTCAAGCATGTGAGTGACTTTCTTTTTTCTTTTTATGTCTTTACCATTTACCGTGACTCCCATATAAGTGACTCTTTTGGCTTATTTGGTAACCATGCTAATTTCTAAACATAGAATCTAGAGCATTTACATCAGAGCCCACCCAAAGCTTGTGTTTTAACCTCGCTTCTCTCCTTTCTCTTTTGATTCATTGATTATGTTTTCTATTGCTATTTGTTCAATCTGTATTCCAGGCAGTGTACAGGTATTGAGGCACCAATGGTGAGTAAAAGCAAGCATGCATCCTGAGATATATTGGGAATGAAAGAAGTTAATGCAAAAGCACACAGGAAAATATTTTCAAACTTTGATAAATTCTGTGTAAGCATATGGCATTGCGTGTAACAGGGGAACCACATTTAATATGGAGTGTTGGAAAAGGCTTCTGTGAGAAGTGACACTTGAGCTGAGACTTGAAAGGTGAAAAGAATATAACCAGGTACTGGACAGCATCATGAGTGCAGGCACAAGTCACACCATATCACAAGCTTCTAAGGCTGAAGGGGGCCTGAATTGCTAGTTGGAGAATGGAAAGAAAAGATCTTCAAGATAAAGCTGGAAAAATAAACAGGGCCAGACCTCATAGGTTTCTGTAGACCATAGAAAGAGGTGAAGGTTATCTTGAGCCTGGATGACATGATAAAACTCACATTGTAAAAATATAACTGCAAAGTGGAGAATGGATTGAAGAGGTCCAAGATTATGCAGACAGAGCTATGAATAGCCTATTGCAATGGTCTGGGTCAAGCATGATGGAGTAGGGTTGGAATAGGGTGGTGATCTTTTATTAGTTATGTTCCTTACTGAGCACACTTTGCAATGAATTTCAAATGCACTGGGACCAGACTTGTTAATTTTGGAGCTGTCAACTAAGAAATAAATAAGCCAGGATATCCCACGAAAGAAAGTTGTAGAAATGCTATAGTGAGGCTGTGATGAATGGTTGAGGTACAAGGAAGCTCTTACTCATTTTAAAAAATCAGATGGTACGACGTTGAATATTCTAGATATTGCCCAATTGTTTTATGTTCACATAATTTACTGGGCATAGTTCTGGATAATAAAATATTTATCTTCTCTCCCTCTGAGAATTAAGAATCTGAGATGGAGAGTTTTAGCTCTGATGTGCCAAAGGAGAAAGATGATTTTTAAGAGCCAAACGTGCCTCTATGATTAAATAAACTTATATTTCTACTGGCCAAGGGAAACATGTTGCCTCTTGCCTGGGCCTCTTCTGTCTTTGATTGATAATCCCCTGCACATTCGAACACTGTTATTAACTTGCCACAACTGGCACCTTTATCACTTTGTTCTTTGAATAAAAACAGCTTAACCCAAGTCCCAGTAAAAATGTTCATTCAGGCTGATTTTAAGAAATATATTCTGCTCCCTTGGACTTAAATGGAATAGTAGGAGAAGAGTCCACTGGTCTGTTACCAGGTTTCTGAACTACACCTGGCAGCCTAACGTAGTCAACAGCAGGGAGTGAATCACATCTGCTCTGTGTGCTAACCAGGTCTGAGTAGGTGGTTTGCATTGGCATCTAATTATGTTTTTGATTAGTACTCTCTTCTCCTGACTTTTGGTACCAAACCCTCATACACCTCATTATCCCTATCCCATCTGCCACTCATCCCAAAAGGCCTTGCTTACATCCCACAATCAATCATTCTTTCTATTACCTTAGCGGAGAACAGCCTGAGGTGCAGCAGGTCCCAGCCATGATTACAGTTTCACCAGTTCAATATTGTTTACTGAATGGCCTGTAAAACACGGTGAATATAATGTGTGTTGCTGCAGTTGGAAGGCTTATGTACCACTTTGCCTAGAACCAAGGAACTTTCCTTGTGCCCAATACACCAGTGGCAGAGATGACCAGCCAGTCATTGCATTGAGATGAAGAATAGTATCTCCCAAAAGGCAATACCAAACATATGTTTCTCAGGCTTTTACAAAGCACTTTTTGAGTTTCTGTTAGAGCTTAATTTTTCCAAGACATATTCTGTGTAAATCAGTCTTCGGTGATAAACAGAATTTATTGAACTATCGGGTGCTATTAATGCTCATTAGAATGTTACCACCTCAGATTAATGCTTCATTGAATTTCTTTTTTTCTGGTGTAAGTATCCCTTTTCTCCTTTAGCACAATGATAATTATAAAGAAGAAAATGTACTAAGTGCATTTCTCCCATCATTGATATTTTACATTTATTTCCTCAGCAAATAATTTGTCACGAGGAAGTAATGTGCATCCCTGGGCACTGCTTGCAGGCACTTAATTCTTTGATTCAAATGAAACTTTAAAATGTGATCTCCGTGATGTGATGTCTAAAGAAACGTGTCAAAGCAGTGTTCACACAGAAAACTTGACTGTGGCTAGAAATCATGGCTGTGCTTTGAGGGAAACAAAATACATCACAGAGGTAGGAATGCATTTTTACAAGCTACTGTTTGTACACAGCAGAGGCCAGGTCTACTCTCTGTGTCTCATTTCCTCTTCTAATTCCTTATCCCTGCACTCCCCGATGTCTGATCCTGCCTACTTCAGTGACTGGGGGTCACTGCAGATGCGTGCACAGGGTTCTGTTTTGGGATCTGGCCTCTGCCACCTTCTCCAGATGCAAGCTTCCCCCTCATACCTGTTACTCCAGCAAATCCAAGCTATTCTCCTTTCCCCACTTGCACTAGGTCCTTTCCCAAGTCTGTGCTTGCATGCATCCCATTTTTCTCTGGTATTTTTCAAATTTTACTTTGGCACCTGGAGAACATGTTGGCACTACCATTTGTCAGGTGTTTAACTTTGTGCATTTCCTCATGTGAATGGGAGCATGGGACCAGCATCGTGAGGAAGGACTGGGGTTGCACTTGCAGAGTGTGTCAGAGCCCACAAAGTCACTCAGTAGAAACATCAGGAGATGTTAGCGTTATTTTTTAGTTATTACTGTGATCACCATTCCTCAAAATTGAGCACTGGTTTTACCTCTGCTGAGAAGCTTTCCCTTACTTCCCCATCCCAAAGACAGAGTAAATTACTTCCTTGTACTGTGTGCTTACTTCTTCATTGCCCTTCTTAAATGTTTTCCTTGTCATTAATGTGGGACATGATTTGTTATAATGTTGCTGGGCAATGATGCTGTTAGTATAGAAAAATGGGCATGAGAATGGTTCAAGGAGTTCCCATAGCTCATATTTTATGGGCCTTCTGCAATGTACAGTTAGGATACAACCATTAGCAATAAATGGATAACTTGGGTTCGTTTCATTTTCTGTGTTTTATCACCATATGAACAAATAGTTATTGAGTGCTTACTATAAGTCAAGCATGACAATAAGTATTATAATTACCCTGTTTGTTCATCAGGGTGATCAAATGTGGTTATTATTCTCATGTGACACATGAAGAAACTAAAAGCCTAAGGTGATAGAGCTAGTGATAGACCACCTACTCCCAAAGTCTGAGCTCTTAGCTCAGGAACACTCTGCTCTGATCTGTCGGGTCTCATTTGCCTCTGAGACTCTTTAATGTGTAAATATATTTGATAAGTTTTCTCTTCTAATGCAATTCCAGGTATTCCTTCCAAGATGAGGAAGACATGTTCATGGTGGTGGACCTCCTGCTGGGTGGAGACCTGCGTTATCACCTGCAGCAGAATGTCCGCTTCAAGGAAGAAACAGTGAAGCTCTTCATCTGTGAGCTGGTCATGGCCCTGGACTACCTGCAGAGCCAGCGCATCATTCACAGGTCAGTCAAGTCCAAGGAGACCGCCATGAACGTAATGCAAGGAGAGAATCCACAACTGGCTAATTCAGTAAATTCTTGTTGAACATGACATTTAATCCTCATTAATTCTTGCAGCAGTACCCTGAGGTAGGTTGATTGTCCTCATTTTGTAGATTTTTTAAAAGACTGAACACCTACAGCTTAATTTGCCCAAGGTCACAGTAAACAACAAGATCACAATCAATGAATTTTGGTAGTATTTTATAACTAAGCTTAGACAAAGAGGAGAAAAGGTGGCATATAGAAACCTAATAAATATTCAATAAATAATTAAATGGAGGTTGCACATGTAGGGAAAGAAATAGAATGAAAAGAAAGAAAGTTCTTTGGAAAAAAATTTGAGTCTTTCTAATATTCGTTGTCCTGTGGTCTATATTAAATTAATCCCTAATGTATGTACTGCAAATGGAGGTAGAGAAAGCAATAGCAATGTCTTCTGCATTTAGAGTATTTGTAGTAAATAAAGACATACAAATAACATAAGAATCCATAAAGCTATAGAGATAATAGACAGAAAAGGATAATACTTTATAGTAAAGAAATTTGTAGTTTTAATGATGATTTTATATATAGTATCTAATTTGATCTCTGAAATAACCTGAGATAAATGATCAGAGCAAGTACAATTAGACTAGAATTACATATGAAAAAATCATGGCTTGTCTACATTAAATTATCACCCAGATTACGTATAAGAATTGTAAGCATATCAAACATCAAAACATCTACTAATCAACATTAAAACAACTACTGCTTACTGGTTGACGACTTACTATGTGCCAGGCACTCCTAGGTACTTTATGTACATTAGTTTATTAAATCCTGAAAACTCAGCAAAGATTCCCCATTTCATTATAATATTCCCATTACACAGATAAACAAACTGTCTCAAAGATTTGCCAAGGACAAACAGCTAATAAATAGTGTAGCCAGGATTTAAACCTAGATCTCTCTGACCTCAAAGTCAGAATTCTATGATACCAATTCACATTACTTACACATGTGAAATATATGCATTGATTATACATCATTAAATGAAAAATCAGTACATATGACTCTGCTGCTGTCATCTCTCATCCTTGAAGAATTTGCTGAGATTTTAAGTACAGTTATGTCTCAATTAGTAAAATGTTGGCTAGATAAAATATTTGACCACCATCAGTTGCCATTGACCTCTAATTTATTTTTTTAAACCTTTATTTATATTCTATTTTTTTATATATAGAGATGAGGTTTCACCATGTTGTGCAGTCCGGTCTCCAACTTTTGACCTCAAGTGGTCCTCCTGCTTCAGCCTCCCAAAATGCTGGGATTACAGGAGTGAGCCACTGTACTCAGCCTATAATTTATCTTGATGAGTACAGAGCCTATAGATGAAGATGAAGCATCAGAATTTATAGATTCTCTGTGCAGGTACCACAGGCCAGTTCTTTTATTTATTTTTATTTTTATTTTGTTCGGCCTTGGCCCTCTACATTTAGTTTTTATTTAACGTTCCTTCTTTGGAAGGGCCTGTTTGTATTGGAAATGTGCTCTTCAGGCACCAGATAATGAAAGCAGACCAGTTAATCACATAGGATCTCAGAAGTGAATTTGCACACCTGGTGTTTTTTCAATAACTAGAAATCCTGTTCTCAAGAACTCATCTTCCCATACTGATTTACTGGTCCCTCATAACTCTTTCTGAGGAGAAACTCTTCATACTTGTTAGTCTATGGAGTCCCTCTCAAAACTTTCATGCTCATTCATTTTCCCAAAAATTGCCAACCACAGCCTATCTTGGTTGTGACATCACAGATATCAGAAAGAAGGCAGTGACCTTGAGAAACCAGCATGGCCTGAGAGCCTTTTCACTCTCTCTCCTTTTCCTGTTTGAAATTGGGTTCTGTCCCTTCTGTCTTTAGGCTTCATGTTCTTGGTCATCAAAAGACCAGTTCTGTGAGCATTTTCGCCATGTGTTTACAACTGTGTTCCAAGAGGAATTCAGGAGGGAAAACCTACAAAAAATCTTGATACAATTTTTCCCCAAGGAGCTTACTAACACCAAATACTGTTTTTCTGTTCTTTCCCTCTCTTTTTCTCTCATCATCATCATCATTTTGCCACTTAAATCATAAACCAAGGATTAACTTTCTGGATTTTTGCCCTTCAATCACGCCCACAGTTATTACTTAGTTCTCGTCCTCAGAAGGGCCTTCTTGTACTGAAATGTCTCCTCACCATGGTAAATGTATGGAAGGCAAACAGGATGACATTTTGAGTGCAGTGTTAAGTTGAGATGACATCCTTCTGGCATCAAAGACTATTCAGGTGCATTTCTGTAGCCTCTATGCACCTCTCCCCCCACCTCCCAGATGTTATATTTTACAGGCTCTCATACCCTTTTGTACCTCTTCTGAGGAGTTGTGACATTTTGGTGTGTAATTAATTCATTTGTCTTCTTTACAAAATTGTGAACTCTGCATGTTTTGCTTTTCATTGTATAATCAGTATGTGAAAAAAAAATATGAGCCACATGAATGACTGATTGACCAGAAGTTCAGGCTTACAAACAGGAAAGATTAAAATATAAGATATTAAATCCAAAGGTCTCAGACCTACTTGTACCTTGGTCTTTACATTAATCATGTAATTTATCATCCAAACCAAGATACTCTGAGAGATAAAGGGGATGCTATTAATATTAATAATGGCACTGGGAAGAGTCAAAAGCCATCAATAATCTAGGCAATTCAGGACCTATGTCAACATCATTAAGGCTTTTCAAGGCAGTATTTTCTGGTTTTTTATTTTTTTTTTGTAGAGAAAGGGTCTCCCTATATTACCTAGGCTGGCCTTGAACTCCTGGGCTGAAGCAATCCTCCTGCCTCAGCCTCCCAAAACTCTGGGATTACAGATGTGAGCCACCATGCCCAGCTTCAAATAGACGTTTTAATTCTGACAGTGTTCTGATTAACCAGGATTTTCTGCTCTCAGAATACCAGATATCAATTTGAAATGGTGTCAAATAGCTTTTTAAAAAATGTACATGGTAAAAAAAAAAAAGCAGTGATCCCCTTGTCTAAGAAATATAAATGATAATAATTCTAGCATTCTGAGACTAGGGTTCCTGGGCCAGAGAATGCAAAAAGCAATACAGAAGAGATGTAGGCTTCTGAATACTGTGATTCTTTTTAAAATCTCCTTCTTCAAAAGAATCAGCATGATTCATGTTGTATTTGACTTCAAGATAACAAAACACCTTTTAGTTACTTAGAAAGATTAGATTGTAAAATACATGCTGAGTTCCTACAAATTAAAAGTGAGAATGAAAAAAAGCATCAGTGAAAGTACAGTAGATCTCCCGGACAAGGAGAGGCCATCTGCATAAAACTGAAGATATAAAACACGTGACTTCCTACTTTTACATTAAAATCTACATTTTGCCTTTGGACATGGTAGAAGATTCAAAATTACCCATAAACAGTCAGCAATACATGGAAGTAGGAGCAGCAGTAGGCTGCTGTTTGCTTAGGGCTTCCTGGGTACCAGGCTGCCTGCTAAGCACTTGTTATGAGTTATTTCAGTCTTCCCATAGCTCCAGGAGGTTGATGGTGCTTTGTCCCCATTTCACCGTCAATGAAACTCTGGTTCTGAAAAATTACTTGCCCGTGGTTGCATGGCTAGTAAGTGGGGAAAGCATCATGTTTAGGAAATGCAGAGCTCTTCACCACTCTCCAGCCTGCAGATGTTCAGCGTGGCTGCAGCTCTGAGGAGAGCACAGGACACGTATGCATGGCCACCTGCCCCAGGCACCTACAGACGGAAGTAGCACATGTGGAACAGACAGACAGAGAACAGCCTAAAACTGGAAGCTAAATTGTGTGAGAAAGACAAGTACTTCAGAGAAGATGGTGTGGAGTCACAAAACAAGTTTCATGAGAGCTCATACAGAGAACAGCCTAAAACTGGAAGCTAAATTGTGTGAGAAAGACAAGTACTTCAGAGAAGGTGGTTTGGAGTAAGAAAACAAGTTTCATGAGCGCTCTGAGGATGTAAAGGGGACTTTTAACAGCCAAAGCACACAGGAAGTCTAGCCTAGCAAGAGGAGTTCAATGGATGAAAGTCTCCACTTTTCCCCGAGTTAACATAGAAGGGGCTCTTTTTAAAATTCTGTTTTCACTTCAGCTTTTCTGCCAGAAATGTCTAGTGTAGTGATGTTTTTTAAAAAAACTGTAAGATCTGTTTCTGCCATACATCCCCATTAAGACATAAATGGAGTTTTATTTTGTGGATGTTTAAAAATCCATAGACTTGAACTTTTGGTCGTTTCTCAAATATGTAGAATATTCAGCTAGTTCTCTTCAATTTCAGAATCTTTCTTTTCTATAGTTGTTAAAGACACAGGGTTGCATAATAACCATTAGGTTTAAATTGCGCAATTAGACAACTTTCTTATTAGTCAAGAAGTCAAACTTTTTGTGTGAGTACAGCTTTAGTTTCCAAAGAATGGCCAGTTTGAAGTATAATACTCTCTTTTGCTTACTTGAAATCTGCAAATAAATGCTTTAAATTATGGACAAAGTGATTATTTGCTTTTATTTAAAAAAATAAGGAAAATAAAACTCATTACAATCTCTTCTACAGGGTTGGTACTATTCTATGTGTTGATTGCCACAGCCTCTCCACTGAACATTCTGGTGGAAAGTAATTATTTAATATTATATTCCAAAGACAAATTTCTGTTTACTCCCTTGTCAGATCTTAAAGAAGCCTCAATTATGAATTTAAACTAATGAGATGGATTGTATGGGACAATTAAATAGTAAGTCATCTTGGGTCAAAATGCCATTTGAGTGGATGGTTGATTGTTTTCCCCTCTGGGAATTACCCCCCACTATAATGAGGTTATAACTCACTGTTTTCTAAATTTTTATAGGAATGAGATAAAAATCTAATTAGAGCAATTGGTGCCAGTAATTGTAGTACTACAGAGAGAGCTGCAAACATTTCATTTCCTACTGAGTACCGAAATGTTGAAGAGAAATAAAAGAAAATGTATGACTGTCTAGAAAAACACAGGATGGTAGTACTTTTATTTATCACCTTTGCTTTCTTTTCTGTACTCATTGGAACCAATAACTGATTCCAGATTCATTTTAGGGACTGTATAAGATGTAGATAGAAATTATTTCTCACACCTGACCTCTTGGGCTGGAGTAGCTGCTTAGTAGCTGCTTATGAGAAGTTCCTATCATTCTTCTAGAAATCAGTAACTTGACAGTGAAGAAAAGAATCTTAGGAATAATGCTTCTAGTCCAAGTATTTATTCAAAATTTATTCCTTGAGTACCTATTTGCCAGTGTTCTGAATGCCAGGCTCCCATGGGGAACAAGACAATCCCCCGTCATGTGAAGTTGTTAATATCATAGTGTGAAAAATAGTCAAGTAAACACTTCAACATTAATATCAAAAGGCTTTTAAATGTTGTGGCATGTGCCATAAAGAATGAAAGCTGTTATGTGCATATCCCGAGCTATGCATGTGTGCCTGCATGCATGTGCACGCGCGCGCGCACACACACACACACACACACACACACACACACACACAGAGTATGCTTAGCTGCATCTTCCCAATGCTCATGGTTATATCTCTAATTGTAGCCTCTGGACCATGATATTCTATATAAAAAGCTGTTTCCCTCTCCTATACTTAAGCCCTCATAGGTGGATACTACACCTCACTTATGTTTTAATCTCCAGCAACTTGCACTGGGTCTAAACCAGAGTGCTTGCTGGAAAATTCAATGACTGAACAAATGAATGAGGACAGTATGTACATGTAACCACTGGGAGAGTGCAGAAGGTAAAGGTTGCTGTGGAGGATGTCGTCTTCAGCAAGTTCTCAATTTATTCCACACATTCCTCTGTGCACCCACAGCATGTGGGGTTCTGAGCTACCTTTCCACTATGCTGGATTAGTTTTGTATGCTGTGTAACCAATTCCCACAGACCCAGTGACCAGAAAGAACATACCTTTATCAGCTCACAGTTTCTTTGGGTCAGGTGTCTGAGCACAGTCTAGTTGGATTCTCGGCACAGCTGCCATTAAGGTGCCAGCCAGAACTGGGTTCTCTTCTGGAGGCTGAACTGGGCAAGCATCCACTTCCAAGTCCAGTCAGAATGCTGGCAGAAGGTATTTCCTTGTGGCTGTAGGACTCATGGTGGCTACTTTCTTCAAATTTAACAAGGAGAAGAATACTGTAGAGTGAGTTGGCTAGCAAGACAACAGAGTACATATACTTGAATAATGATGTATAACATTGTAACATAACTCAGTCACAGAAGTGAGACCATCACATCTGCCATGTAATGTCAGTTAGAAACAAACCATGGAACCAGCCCATGCTGAGGGGCTGGAAATTATGCAAGGGGTGTGAACACCAAAAGCTGGGAATCCTGGGGTCACCGTACAGTCTGTTCACCACATTTCCTCTAAAGAAGTTGCACTGCATCACAGTTCGATACCAATTTCTTCTATGACCTTAAATATAGCCCTGAACTTCTCTGTCAAGGAAGAAGTGAGGAGGTTTCAACAGGTGATCAGAAATGATTCTTTTATATTTAAGACTCTAGGATGATTTCCTCTCTGCCCTGATAGGCTGCTGCTCTTCCAAGTATGACCTCCTCATTGTTCCTCTGCTCTACCACACACTCGTTCCCCTTCCAGAAGGCTGCCCAACTGTAGTGACCTGTCTAGAGAGGCTGTGATAGTGACTTGTGATAAATGGCTATGAGCACCTTTACCAGTCAATGTCTTGTTTGCAATTCGGTTGTGGGCCAAAATTATGTTTGTTTTAACTGAGGTCTTTAGTTTATTTCAGGCAGAGATCTGGGCTGGAATGTCACCTTTGTGTCTAATTCTCACACACTGTACTATCTTAGCAGTCACACTTTAGTTTCTTGAGATGATAATTTATAGGAAAAAATAAGAACTTTCTGCAGCTAGTCATTGTAGTCAATGGTCGCTGAGTGACAGGTAAGCTCCTAATAAATAAATTCGCCAACACGGTGACACCTCAGGTTTCTGAAGCGTGTGGGAATGAGTCATCTGGAGAGTTGTTTTTCTAATTCCTAGAAGTATTTATTTCTTTCAGCTCATCAGAGTTTTTTAACCATTTAATTTATACTCCAAAGTGCCTATGTCACTTTTTTAATGACTTAACAGGAGCTATCACTTATTGCTTATACCAAGAACTGGGTACTGTGCTAATTGGCAGGTTCCACACACCACCTAACTTCATAATCAACAATGCTCTGAGGGGAATAAGCAACATGCCATTATACAGTCAGTATATGGGGACCAGAATCAAATGTAGAATTACCGTCTTCAAAGGCCCGGTTCTAAATATAGATGCCCTTACTTTCACTCTTGTAATAATAAGATATCCTCAAGATCAGATGAGCTGTTCAGTGTTGTTTACCCAATGGCATAAAACTTCACCTTAGATACATATTTTAGTGGGTAGGTACTATATGTTAAATTGTGCTCCCTCAAAAAGATTTGTTGAATTCCTAACCTCCAGTGCCTCAGACTGTGATCTTTTTTGGAAAGAGGGTTTTTACCCAGATAGTCAAGTTAGAATGAGGCCACTAGTGTAGGCCCTAATCCAGTATGACTGGTGTCCTTATGAAAAGAGGAACTTTGGACACAGAGGAACGTACATAGAGTGAAGATGATGTGGATGTAGAGAGGCACAGGGAGGATGACAGGTGAAGATGGGGGATTGATGTGATGGGTCCATCAGCCAAGGAATGCTGGAGATTGACAGCAAACCCATAGAAGCTGCAAGATACCTGGGAGGAGTTTCCTTGAGAGGTTTCAGAAGAAGCATGGGCCCTGCTGGCATCTTGATTTTGGACTTTCTACCTCCAGAACTGTGAGAAAATAAATTTCTGTGTTCTTCAAGCCACTGTTTGTCATACTTTGTGACAGCAGCTCTAACAAATGAATGTAGTAAATACATTTTTATTGTTTTCTTTGCTGCTAATATTTTCATCTTTGCTTCTCTAGTAGGTGCTACTCAGAGCACCTTCTGTCCTCACTCCTAACATGCCGCTTACAATACATTATGGGATAGAAGACCAAGTGGCAAAACTTGTTAGTATTGTTTGTGAAATTAAAGTAATCCAAGAGAATATTCAGTAAGTCAAGTCCAATGGCTTTAGTATATGGTAACCTATTTTAATGTTGCCAGAGACTATCTTTGCTTACTTTTGTATTTCAGGTTTGGGAAGATATTTTCAGCATCTGTGGCTTTTTTATACCATTTCTCTTGCTCAAGGTGTTTTGTTTTGCTTTTATATATCTATTAGGAAAGTTAAATCTTTTCCATTTTACCAAAGCTCCATGTCCAGTATGAGAAAACTTAAAGTCTAAAAATTATGTGATTACTTACATTGTGTGTGTTCTGTTTGATACTGGCTTTCTTTCAGTGTGTTGATAATAGTTTCTGTTTGTTGCAGTGGAATAATAGACTTTGGTTTTAGGCTATCATCTGTGGGCATTAAGAAAATGCCCTTTCTTTTTGTTTTGGTAAATCTTCTTTTCAGTAGACCACAAGCCCTTGCAAATGTTCTCTTTTTCTAACTCTCATAGCAGAAGGGCCACTTGAGCCTCAAAACAAAACGGCAGTGCAGTAATGAGGGTATTAGGTTGATGTGTTCTATTCAGCACCTGCTCCCGAGCTACCGAATAATGAATGAGCATGAATTACACATTGTGAAAACAGGAGAATCTGCCTTCTTTGTGTTGTAGGCATCAAGCAGTTTCAAAAGGGCTTTGCAATTGTGTTTCTCACACAAAGCCACCCATTTGTGAAAACCCATGTGAAAAGGCAAAGAGAACTGCTTGTGTACAGGTTAACATTTAACTAGACAGGCAGAGCTTTTAATAATTTCTATAAGGTTAAGGGTTTCGTTAATATGCAACCTGTGATTTGGTCCAAGTTCAATTTCACTTTGCCCAGAATACATTATAATATAAAGCTTAAGCTTTATTCTTTCAGGTTTAGTTATTTAACACGTAACATTGATCAGTTATGCATGTTGGACACAAAGCTCTGAAAAGAGCTTTGACGTATAAAACTATGGTTTTAGTCCTCTTAGAGCTATGACGTTTGGTAGGTTAGGTGAAATAGACACATTTTTGACTTACAATATTTTCAGCTTACAATGGGTTTATCAGGGCGTAACCCATTGTAAGTTGGGGAGCATCTGTACAATGGTACAGATATATATATAATGCATACAGTTTTATATCCTTTTAAGATATAATATGAAGATATTTTATTTGCTCAAACCTTGTTATGCAGTTTTTCACTGTAATATTCACATGTTGACAGTGAGGCTATTTGCATAGTGTTTATCACCAGCAATGGACAGCAGCATTTGAGTTATATAGTAGCTCTGCCAGTTACAAGACGGGCAACTTGGGCAAGACACTCAGCATCTCTCAACCTCATTTGTTTTATCCATAAAATGAAGATAGCTATACATACTTCACAGGCTGTGGTGAGGATATATTCTAATGAATATACAGTCTTACATAAAAACATTCAATACATTCTAGCTACTCATGTATATTAATTTATGATATCCATTTGCTTTGAGTTATCTTCTTTGCAATAAGCTGTGGGAAAAACTTACTGTTCCTTCTCATACTCCAGGATACATCATCACCCAAATCATTATACATTCTTATATAATGCAAACATTAAGAAAGAATAATCATCTCACTAAAAAGCAGAGTGTGGTATGTTAGCGAGATTAAGAGGCTTTGGAATAGTTACATCAGGGATCAATTTGTGAGCTGTATGACTTTAGGCAAATTAATAAACTGAATTTCTTTAAATTTTGTTAAATAGGTATAATAGCATTATATATAAGAAAGCAGGAAAAATATGAGCAGCTCCTGTGATAATGCCTGTAAAATCAGGAGTGCTTAATAAATGGAAGCCACACTGTGGTTTTCCAGATAATTGTGAAACAACTATGGGCCATTACAAAGCCATAGGAAATTAGAAGTGAGGAGTAATTTGGAGGTTGGCAAGCCCTACCTTCATCTAAAGGCAGAATTTCTTCTGCAGTCTCCCTAACAAGGAATCATCATACCTCAGGGATGGGATAGTCACTACCACATAAAGTAGTTCATTTTCAGACATGCGTAATCATTAGAACGTTCTTCTGTTGGTTCACAAATAGCCTTATGTCTCTGTTGCTGCCTGTTGGAGTTTTACTAAGTGTGCAGTCAGGCAGAGCTTCCACTCAGTAACCACCCACTAGTACTGTTGTACTGGTAATTTATGGACGGCGGCCATTCTTACTGGTCCATGTCCCATTCTGATTTGTGTTTGTGCCATTTTTAAGTGTTTGGAATATTAACCCTGATATCAGATAAACATGGAGTCTTGACTTTTTCCATAGTAGTGAGTAACAGTGGAATAGTAACATCAGATTTGTGTGCCACTGTGGTCCCATCTATGAAATAGGGATAATAATTGTATGTGGTTCATAAAGTTGTTTGAGGATAGTGTGGAATAAAGTATAAAAAGGGCTTAGCTTGGTTTCTCAAATACTGCAATAAATGAAATCTGTCATCATGATGCTGTCACAATGGTTCAATAATTGAAAACATTGATTCATCATTTAACATCCTCAGCTTATCAGTTTCTCACTATCTAGCTCTTCTTACACTGGACACTTCCTAAGTATTCGTTTGATGTTTTCTGGAAGTTAGTTGAACAATTACTGTGTGCCAGATACTACACAGTAGTCCCCCTTGATGCATGAGGGATACATTCAAGACCCCCAGTGGATGCCTGAAACTGCAGATATTTCCAAACCCATGTATACTATGTTTTTTCCCTTTTGTACATACCTGTGATAAAATGTGATTCATAGAGTAAGAGCTGAACAATAACTAATAATACAATTATAACAATACGCTGGAGTAAAAGCATGTGAATGCAATCCCTCTCTCAAAGCATCTGATTGTACCATACTTACCTGTTTTTGGACCACAGTTGACTGTGGGTAACAAAGCAAAACTGCAGATAAGGGGGGAATACTATACTACGAGTTTTACATGTGCCATTTAACTAAATCATTACAACTCTATAAAGTAGATATGATTATTGTCCTCAGTTACAGATGTGGAAGGCTGAGTCTCAGAAAGTTTTATTACTGACGTGGTTTTGCTTTCAACAGAAAACCTCATAATGGTTTAAACAATAAAGAGATTTATTATCTTATAAAATCAGAAAACCCAGATGTGTGCTGGACTTGGAGGGTATCTTGATTGAACAACTCAAGAGTATCACCAATTAACTGGTTTTTTTTTCATTCTCTTCTCTCCTTTCCATGTGGTCACTTCATCCTCAGCCTTTTCCTCCATGTGATTGCAAGAAAGCTGCCTGCTGTCCAGGGCTGCATGCTAAATTCTTTAAATCTAAAGAATCATACTCCTTCTCAAAACTTTCCCCAGGACAGCAAGGAAGCTTTTTCCTCAGAAGCCCACAGCGTAACTCTTTCTGATACTCAGTGGCTTAAATTGGGTCATCAGCCCATCCCTGAACCAATAACAGGGCCTGTGGGATGGGATAACTCTTACTTAGACCTGACTCACATAATCCTTCCCTACAGTCAGGGTGGAGTAGGTTTCCCAAAGCACACAGAATACAGTGTGTGTGTGTGTGTGCGCGTGAATCTGTGTGTTACAGGGAAGTGAAAATACCCAATTGAAAATTGAAATGATTAAGAGAATGAAGAATGCATATTAGAAAGGCAACCAAAATGACCATTAGTAAGCTGCACAGTCAAGATTTGAACCTCAGCCATTTGACCACAGAATTCATACTCTTAAACCTCTACTATCTACTGCTTCCCAAATCAACCTAGAAATCCTTGGGGTTGGATAGGACCATTTGTGTCTGAGACTATTACCAACATTACTAAGTACTATACTAATATACTCATGCAACCTAAAGCATATATATATATATGTGAAGAGTGTATATATACACATATACACATATATACATACACACTCATACACTACACACAGTATAGCCTATACAGGGCTCATGTTTAATCTACATACACTGGTCTGGTCATATCAGTTGTATTTCAGTGTATGGGCTGATGAAGAGCTCATGCCTGAACTTTCCTGCTACTCCAGCCCCTTTTCCAATCTCCCCCTCATTCCCCACCTGCTCCCTCCCTTGACCCAGAAACTGAAGTGCTAACTCCTGGCCCAGGAGAGGTCCTTCAGGGCACTGCTCCGAGCTTCCATCACCATCCCTTCTGATGACTGATGACTGTGTTGTTCTAGTTGTTAAATATTTTGTCTATCACCTCTGGTTATTTGTAAGTATATATACTTACATGGAATACTATATATGCCCACTATACTTCAGTAAACTTTAGTATGCTAAGCTCTAGAGAGTTTAGATCATTTGTCCAAGATTACATAATGAGTGACTGGGATTACAACCAAAGATTGTCAGGTACAATCTTAGGAGGATGATACCTAGTAGTCTTTAATCATCTAACCCTGACAGCTTTTCACTTCTGCCCCTGTTCCAAACTGGTTTTCCTTATAATTTTCCCTCACTCCCTCTTAACATAGGTCTGTTTTTTGAGACCAATAGCCCATGTGTGCACCTTAAATAATATGTTACAGAATTATATGTATAGTATTTTTCCCCTCTCCAGAACTTGACAATGGCCCAATCTAAGAGACTGTTATGTGGCAAAGAATTAAATACAAACTATGGACCATCAGAAGGCCATGGGACACTGAAGGAGTTGATTTTGGCTTGGATATACCAATTTCCTTGTTTGCTATTTTCATGTACATGTACCCAGTATAGGATTGCAGGGTGAGCAACTTGACTCCAGGGGAGGCCCAACGAAGGGATGTAATTACCCTCTTAACTCCGCTAATGTCTTGTAAAGTCATTCAAGTGAGAACAGCAGATATATCAATTCCTCCTTGGATACTGCCACAGGAGCATTGTATTTCCACTCTGCTATTTATAGTTCTCACAGCTGGAATCAGCTGGTTCAGCAAGACATGGCTCTTTTTGTTTTATCAAACCAAGATGCAATGAAGAATTTCCAAAGTATGCATCTTAGAATTTCCCTTTATCACTCCCAAAATTCCATAGTCCCTCTGAAATCATAGGCTCATAACAGGCATAAATCACTTCTTATTTATTACTCTTACTCTAATACATACTCATACACTTACTAGAAAGTCAAGTTTCTTAGTTGGCCAATGGTAAATATGGCACATCTGGCACACAGTGTTTGTTTGGGTTGTTTTTGGGGTGGGGATTAGTTGTTTTGTGTTTTGTTTTGTTTTCTCTTCTCTTCTTAGGGGAAAAAAGACATGCAGGGCTTAGTATTCCAAGAATTTGAGAAACCAGGGAGCCAGGATTCATTCATTTTTATGACAAATAGTTACTCGAGCACCTACTTTATTCTTGGGTACCTTTATGAGTCCAGGAGCTGCTGCATTGAACAATACAGAAAAGAAGTCATGTAAGTTCACTTAGAACTTACATGCTAGTGGGGACTGGGGGTTGAGAGAATGAAGCATTCTTACAAAGAACATTAAAAGTGAACTATGGGTAGGAATTGAGGATATGAGAGTTTTGATGTATAAAGAAAAAGTGACAAGGTCAATAATTGGTGGT
The DNA here is from genome assembly GCF_003255815.1 of Theropithecus gelada. Classification (NCBI taxonomy): domain Eukaryota; kingdom Metazoa; phylum Chordata; class Mammalia; order Primates; family Cercopithecidae; genus Theropithecus; species Theropithecus gelada. Next base: position 143,731,069 of record NC_037673.1, read on the forward strand.
CTTAGTGTGACAGATATGCCAGTTTGGAAATTGTATTGGATAAATGCTAGTCAGGGGCTAGGCTGTAGTTATGACAAGGGAATGATTAAGGAAGTGAGAATAAGGAAACTATTGGTGTAGGGTGGATGAAAAGATTCTTGGAGGCAAGTCAAGGAACTGAGAGGCCAGGGTGTTGGATGGAGCATTCATGTAGACACTGAAGTCACCAAGAATGATAAATAACTAGAAGGAATTCATCATTAGCTATCTGCTTATGATATTGATGTGTTTTGGCTGTGTCCCCATCCAAATCTCATCTAGAATCATAGCTCCCATAATCTCCATTTGTCATAGGAAGAATGCAGTGGGAGTTAATTGAGTCATGGGGGTGGGTTTTTCCAATGCTGTTCTTGTGATAGTGGGTGAGTCTCAAGAGAAATGATGGTTTTATAATGGGCAATTCCCCTGCACATGGTCTCTTGCCTGCCACCACGTAAGAGGTGCATTTGCTCCTCCGTCACCTTCTGCCATGATTGTGAGGGCTCCCCAGTCATGTGGAACTGTGAATTCATTAAACCTCTTTTTCATTATAAATTACCCAGTCTTAAGTATGTCTTTAGTAGCAGTGTGAGAATAGACTAATAAAGTCAGTTGGTATGAGGAGTGGGGCACTGCTGTAAAGATACCCAAAAATGTGGAAGCGACTTTGGAACTGGGTAACAGGCAGGGGTTGGAACAGTTTGGAGGCTCAGAAGAAGATAGGAAAATGTGGGAAAGTGTGGAACTTTCTAGAGACTTGTTGAATGGCTTTGACCAAAATGCTGATAGTGATATGAATGAAAAAGTCCAGGCTGAGGTGGCCTCATGTGGAGATGAGGAACTTACTGGGAACTAGAGCAAAAGTGATTCTTGCTATGCTTTAGCAAAGAGACTGGTGACATTTTTTCCCTGCCATAGAGATCTGTGTAACTTTGAACTTGAGAGAGATTATTTAGGGTATCTGGTGGAAGACATTTCTAAACAGCAAAACTTTCAAGAGGTGACCTGGGTTCTCTTAAAAGCATTTAGTTTTATTCATTCATAAAGATATGGTTTGGAATTAGAACTTAGGTTTAAAAGAAAAGCAGAGAATAAAAGTTCAGAAAATTTGTAGCCTGATGATGGAATACAAAAGAGAAACCTATTTTCTGAGAGGAAATTCAAACTAGCTGCAGAAATTTGTATCAGTAACGAGGAGCAAAATGTTAATTGCCAAAACAATGAGGAAAATGTCTCCAGGGCCTGTCAGAGGTAGCCCCTCCTATCACAAAGCCCTGAGTCCTGGGAGGAAAACTGGTTTCATGGGCTGGGCCCAGGGCCTTGCTACTTTATGTAGTCTCAGGACTTGCTGCCCTGCATCCCAGCTGTTTCTAAAGGGGCCAACATACAGTTCAGACCATTGCTTCAGAGAGTGCAAGCCCCAAGCCTTGGTGGCTTACACATGGTGTTGGGCCTGTGGATGCACAGAAGTTAAGAATTGAGGTTTGGGAACCTCTGTCTGGATTTCAGAGGATGTATGAAAATGCCTGGATGTCCAGGCAGAGGTGTGCTACATGGGCAGAGCCCTTATGGAGAACCTCTGCTAGGGCAGTGTGGAAGGGAAATGTAGGGTGGGAACCCACACACAGAGTCCCTAATGGGACACTGCCTAGTGGAGCTGTGAGAAGAAGGCCACCATCCTCCAGACCCCAGAATGGTAGATCCACCAACAGTTTCCACCATGTGCCTGGAAAAGCTGTAGACATCTAAAGCCAGCCAGTGAAAGCGGCCAGGAAGGGGGTTATACCCTGGAAAGCCACAGAGGTGGAGTTGCCCAAGGTTGTGGGAGCCCAGATCTTACATCAGTGTGACCTGGAGGTAAGACATGGAGTCAAAGAAGATTATTTTGGAGCTTTAAGATTATACAGCCCTGCTGGATTTCAGACTTCTATGAGACCTGTAGCCCCTTTGTTTTGGCCAATTCCTCTTATTTGAAATGAGTGTATTTACCCAATGCCTGTAACCCCACTGTATCTAAGAAGTAACTAACTTGTTTTTGATTTTACAGGCTCATAGATAAAAGGGACTTGCCTTATCTTAAATGAGACATTTTACTGTGGACTTTTGAGTTAATGCTGAAATGAGTTAAGACTTTGGGGATTTCCCAGAACTGAGGATTTTAGACCACATAGATAGCGCATTTAGACTCCGCATTTTAGACCATATAGGTAGCGTCCAGACATTGCCAAGGCATTTGTCGTGGTGCTGGTGAGACTGTCTTTTAGCATGCTCATGTATTATAATTAGTATATAATGAGCAGTGAGGATGACCAGAGATCACTTTTGTCACCATCTTGGTTTTAGCCAGCTTCTTTACTGCATCTTATTTCTATCAGCAGGGTCTTTGTGACTTGTACCTTGCAAAACTAGTCCTGCTGATGACTAAATTCCTATCTCACCTATTCAAGATGGAGTTACTCTGGTCTGAATGCCCCTGACAAGAGAATCCACACTGTTCAAATCTCCCCAGTTGATTCTGAAGCATATCCAGGCTTATTATCCACTAAGTTAAAATATATTATAGACTACTTTCAATGAAAGAAACATATTGTAAGTTATTTCATATTTATTTTTACTTGAGAAGACTGAAAAGGTAAAGAAGTGGTGCTAAAATTTAAAACTAGAAAATCTCAACTTGCTCTAGTAGGAATTTTAATAGAGCACACTAAGTTTCTTTTCATTTTCTCTCTCCTGGTATATGAATAAACAACCTTCCATACTGCAATTTACCCTGTAGTGAATTAGATGTTACCCTGTTATGTTTTGGAGAAACTATATAGTTAGAATCTAAGCTTAGGTAATTTATTTTTATGTTTACAAATCCACTTTCTCTTATACATTTTTCTTATATTTTTCTTATATTCTTTCTCTGAATTTGCAGTAAAAATACCCCTTTCCCATTCTATGTCATTGTTCTTTATGAAGCTTTCTCATCCTCTCCATCCCAAGGGAACTATGTCTGATTTATCTCTAGGTTTTCTGTATCTTACTACAGTGACTTACCAAAGTAGGTAAATATCTGATGAATAAATGAATACAAGATTTAATTAAGAAGTATCACATTAAACTAATTGTTCCCTCTCTGATCTCCGTGTTATTAAGTTTCAAAGTAGTTTCTGGGAAAAGTAGTTAACACAATGATGTATGGATTCAATAAATAAGAAAAATGGTGCTCAGGGATTTAACAGAAAACTCATAAAATGTCAAATCCACAGCAATTAATTTCTCCCAGTAAGTCCTCATAAATTCAGGCCAAGAAATTTTATACTGATCTTGCCTCACTCAACTCTCAACCATCCTTGGTAGGGCTCCTCTGGGCCTCTTTCTCACCTGGCAAACAGTACCTGATGCTCACTGGATGTAGATCTGAAGAGGTGGAAAGAGCCAAACACCTGGTTTATCTCTAGCTTTATGCTGCAGAGAGTATCTGATGGTGTGCCACAGTGCTCTGTATATACTGTTAGGATCAGCCTTCTTGAGTGCACTGGAATTTCTCTGGGTGTCATTAAGTTCTTCATTTACTGACCATGAGGCACTGGGATAGAATATGATATTAATCAAGAAACCATCCCTGACATCATGGTCCACTTGGAAAACTTGCAGAGATTAGAAAAATTTTTTGAGTCGGGATTTTGCTTTGTTGCCCAGGCTGGAGTGCAGTGTCTATTCAAGACACAATCATAGTGCAATGCGCCTCAAACTCCTCGGCTCAGGTGATACTCCCTCCTCCACCTCCTGAGTGGCTGGGACTATAGGTACACACCACTGTCCCTGGCCAGAATTTTTTTTTAGGATGTTATAAGACCTATAGTTATTTAATTATTATTCCTAGGGTAGTTAGTGAAAAGATTTGGACCAGTCTTTTACACACTGATGTACAGCAAGATAGCTATAGTTAGTAACATTGCATTATATACTGGAAATTCGCTAAATCAAAGTATCATGTTGGCCACTTTAAACACACAATTTTTATTTTAAAATGACTGAAAAAATAGCAAAGTAAAAAAAAAATCCATAGGAGAGCACAAAACCCACCTTCTTCCAATGAAGGGAGTAGTCTGATGGTTAATACTTGGAGGATAGAATGATAGAGTTTGCAAAGCCTTGGTGAATATTATAGTAAGGAGCACTCCTGAATCAAAGAATCACATTGTACTTTATAATAGCCCTCACTTTTCCACTCTCAGATTTTTACTGCCTTTCCCTAATGTACCATTAAAGCCCTTCAGCCTAAATTCATGGACTCCATTAGGGAAGAAATTCTGAAACTGGTTTTGGGAACACATTTTCAGCCTAGTCAAATGGCTTTCATGCTGCTAGAATAATAATACCTTAATCTTTGACAGACCAAGTCTGTCAGCTTACTCTTTACTTAAAAATATTAATAAGTAACAAGTCCCATTATCAATAAACAGAACCAAGTGTGTGATAAAGTGTGATAAATGTTATGGTGGAAGAAGTATCCCGTGTGGTCAGAATATATGGGGTTAGGGGGAATTTGACCCAGAATTGAAAAATCAGGAAGGCTTCCTGCAGGAAGTGGCATCTGAGCTGTGGGGTTAAGGGTGAAGCTGTGTTGTCTGAGTGCACTCAGTGAGAGGACTCTAATTCAGGCAAAGTAACAGCAGGTGTGGATGTGAGGAGGCAAAGGGAGACAGGGGGTGGTTGTATAACTACATTATCAATCATGTTTTTCCCATGTATAGTCTTTAAGTTCACATCATCTGTGTAATTCTAGAGTTACATAAGAAAATGATGCTTAATGCTACTAATGTTACTTTATGGCACTGTAAATGCTTTATATGATCCGATGGACCAATATCTACATGCTTAGATACAATATGCTATAGGAAGTTTAGAGTCTGAGTTTTTGAATGAGAGATGCCTTGGTTCAGAGCCCAGTTCTTCCATTTACTAGCTCCGTGACCTTGGGTTAAGCTTCAGTTTTCTGATTTAGAAATTGGGTATTTTCTGTTTCATAAATTTACCATGAGAATTGAATGAGAAGATGAGTATTGAGAAGCTAGTACATTGTTTCAACTCTAGTTGGCTTTCTTGAGCATTTTCTTGCCCCTACCCCTTAGTTCTGTTTGTTTTATTGTGAGCAACTTTCTTTTTTCTTTTTACTCCTCTAGGGATATGAAGCCTGACAATATTTTACTTGATGAACATGGTAAGTGAGTGATTTGTTTCTAATCAAGTACATGACATGCATGTAGAAAAGTTGATTATTCCCAGCAGAGGGGTATTACACATGAAAAAGGTATTTTCCTCTATTCAGTTGAGCTCTACCTACAAACTCCTCATAGACAATATGGGGGAACTTTATTACTTATGGCAGGTTATAGTACAACAATACACCCTTAAATCACATTGAATTTACCTAATGAGAAAATCCTATTCTACTCCATTTTCTTCCACTACTATATTTCTTCAAGAAAACCATCACAATTTTTTAGTGTTTTTTGACCTTAATATAACACACAATCACGTATTTTTTTATAATGATACAGAAGGCCTCAAGCTGAGAGCAACTGGCCAGCAATAGCATCTACCTAGACATTCATGACATTATTTTGTTCTCATTGCATCTACTTTTTATTATTATTATTATACTTTAAGTTCTAGGGTACATGTGCACAACGTGCAGGTTTGTTACATATGTATACATGTACCATGTTGGTGTGCTGCACCCATTAACTCATCATTTACATAACGTGTATCTCCTAATGCTATCCCTCCCTGCTCCCCCACCCCATGACAGGCCCAGGTGTAAGATGTTCCCCTTCCTGTGTCCAAGTGTTCTCATCGTTCAGTTCCCACCTATGAGTGAGAACAACTGCATCTACTTTTCTGCATTCCTTCTTATAAAAGGCAAATTGGTTTTACATTTGCAAATTGATTTTTACATTTACTTTGCTATCACAGAAGAATACTTACATCTTAGGGTCATTGTAAAGACTGACCTAATACATGTAAAGTACTTGATGCAGTGACTGTCACGAAGAAATCACTCAATAAAAGTCTAATATTGGTACAATTTTTGTGAGGTGGTCGTGGCTTTCTCCCCTTGGAAAGGAAGCTGGAACTGCTTCATCTTGTTTTATGTGGTTTTGTCTATGCCGGCACATGACCAATATGTACCAATGTATATCAGAAGAAATAGCAAGTTTTCTCGTTAAAAATTTTAGTTTGCGAAAAACCAGGTAAAGAAAAACATAAAAACGATAAAAGTATATGTGTTATCCAGATTTGTGATATAGGGATATGGCAATAATCAAGATGGTGATAAGTGAATGCTGAATTTCAAGAACTACTGATTATACCCTCTAGAATAACCTTTTGCCCGCAGTGATTAAATGTGTATAATTTCTTCCTAATATTGATTTTTGTGTATATTTAGATTTATTAGAACATCAGGGAAATTCTGTAGGACACACAGACTGTATGTTATAAATGTTAACAGTGTCAATAAGCTCTTTGTTATGTCTTTAGAAGGCTGCTAGATGAGGAGAGTCCTAAATCTTAAAAGCTCCTTATTCAATTTTTACAAAAAGGATTTGCAAGTGGAACTGAAACTCCAAGTACCATCTATTTCTCATTATTTATTTACCTAGTTTTGAGCCTGATTTGCCTGATCCCACCTGTGCTCAGGGGGCTAAGAAACACTGGTATATGACCTCTAATTTCAAAGCTCAGTGTCATTACTTATTTATGGACTGTCCAAAAAGATTTTTTCCACTTTCTTCCGATGCCTTATTTCTCCCTTACCTTTACTGCTTCTGACATTTGAAAACAGAGTCTCTGATTCTCAGAAATGTAAGCAATGGTGAGATTTAGCATGAAGGTGACTTTCTTTAAAATACCAGCTATTCAGAGCTAGGTATAGTGGCAGGCACCTGTAGTACCAGTCACTTGGGAGGCTGAGGCAGGAGGATCCCTTGAGCCCAGGAGTTTGAATCCAGCCTGGGCAGCACAGAGAGACTCTGTCTCTTGCTGGGGGGAAAAAACCATTACCACTAGCTTCTTTTCTAGCCTAGAGAGGCCACCTTTGTGGAACTTAGGGAAAAGTGCTCCCTCTGCCCGCCACAGCTTCCCGACAGCACATGGCCTACCAAGGAGAACCCAAGTTAGGATTTAGTCCTCACTTGCTCCCTCAGCTGGGTGCCTTTGTGCATGATTTCTGCTGTTCCACCATTTATAGAGGCCCTGAATGGAGGCATGTAGGTCCTATCAATCCAACACTTTCCAAGCTTTATCCTCCATTCAGAGAACAGTGTTTTCACCCCAGGTCTCATCCATGGCTTCATCTTATTTCTATCATTAAGACATCCTGTTCTCCTTCAGTAAACTTCTTCCTCCTCATTTTCTTGGCGACTTGGTCATTGCAGATGATGAAAAACCTGAAGAAATCAATTAATCTTGAAGTTTAACCACCCTTAGAGACTATCCTTGTGAAAGATTAATTGTGTAACAGTGTGGCTAAGAATGTGAATTCTGGAGTCAGATTGTCTTCATTCAAAACACACTTCACTCATCTAGTTTTGTTTTGTTTTTTTTTTGAGATGGAGTCTCGCTCTGTCACCCAGGCTGGAGTGCAGTGGCGTGATCTGTGCTCACTGCAAGCTCCACCTCCCGGGTTGATGCCATTCTCCTGCCCCAGCCTCCCGAGTAGCTGGGACTACAGGTGCCTGCCACCACACCCAGCCAATTTATTGTATTTTTATTAGAGACGGGGTTTCACCGTGTTAGCCAGGATGGTCTTGATCTCTTCACCTCGTGATCTGCCTGCCTCAGCCTCCCAAAGTGCTGGGATTACAGATGTGAGCCACCGCACCCGGCCATCTCACTCGTTGACTAGTCCTGAGAGGTTTGACAAGTTGCCTAAACTTTGTCTTAGTTTTTTTCAGGGATCAAAAGAACACTTACATCTTGGGGTCATTGTAAAGACTGACGTAATACGTGTAAAGTACTTGATGTGATGACTGTCACAAAGAAATCACTCAATAAAAGTCAAATATTAGTACAACTCGTATGAGGTAGTCATGGCTTTCTTTTCTTGGAAAGGAAGCTGGGAATGCTTCATCTTGTTTTATGTAACTTTGTCTATGCTGACACATACCTACTATGTACCAAATCTCTACCAGATAGAATCTGTGAAAGCTGTCTTTCCCAAATAATTATTTTGATTTCAGAAGTGATATACCAAATATTCTGCTTGTCTACTTGTTAGATCTTGTGTTTAAACCATTTTGTTTATCCCTTCATCCTCAGGTAACTACACTTTCTGTGTCCATTTGCTGTCTTTCATGTGTGCAGGGGGCAAGGGCGCAGTCATGACATTTTATTCTTTGTGGAGCTGGGGCTCTGTTGCTTACAGGATACAAGCCATCATTCCAGTGTGCCGGAGAGAGAGTCTCAGGCTGCCCCTGTTATCTGGTGTCTTATTTACAAGGACTGCTTTCATTCTCAAGGTTTTTTAAAATTTGGTCCATGAATTAAGAAGAGGCTTTTCTGTATTATATTCCTACCCTAACTCAATTTGAAAATCAATTGCTTTGGGAAAGATTGTGTATGAATGGTACAGAAGTGAGCAAACAAAAAAGACCGAGAGCCCTTTTGTAAACATTGTCTTAGGGATCTCTTTCCGGAGATAATAATTTTTCTGGAGTTATTTACTTTCTGTTTGTTCAGATTCTGAAAAAGTAGGACTCTCAGACATTACTCAAGGAATGTAACTAACCACTTTTCAATGAATAAATTCCTGTTGTTCACCTCCCCCCAGCTCATTATGTACAGCTGATCTTGTGAGAATCAGCTGAACCACAAATCAATGCCTGCTTTTTAGAGTGTCTGCTGGTGTGACTTTCCATGTGGAGCTCATATTTCAAGACTTCATTTGCCTTCTCTATCTCCATTTACAATATTTCCTCCCTGATGGGCTGTCGCACGGGCCTCTTGTGTGGAAATTTCAGCCACTGTGAAGGGTAACCACCTGTCTCTCTGGTGCCTCCTATGCCCATCCCTACAAGTGAGCTGTGTATCACACCATGTTGCTTACATTTTAATGCAACACGATTCAGTAACAGGCAGAAACTTGTATTCTTACTGATTCATATTCTTTATATTCATCTGAAAAGATTGACATTTAAAGGAGCCAGTTGTAAAATGGGAAATCCTCTGTGTGAATAAATGTTTCTTGTACATCAGAATTTGCCTTAAAAAATGTTTTTAACTTAGAGCACATCTGTACTGTTCTCCCCAAATGTCCCATTTACTAGTTCAGAGCAAGATGGCATTAGGTCTTGTGTGACTCCCGACCCACTATCCTAATGTATATTTTCATTTCCTACCAATTTAAGTACCCCATCCAATTCTATCAATTCCATAGTGTCTAAAATTCTTGTATTTTTCTTATTCAGGAAATGCTACAATTAGAGGAACAGTAATATATGCTTGACATGTCAGAGAAAATGACAATTATGTCATCATTTGTCACTTAGGTTTCTTAATACCATCCTGTTACAAGGAATAGAGGCAAAAACTTAGTGTAGGAGGTGAGAAAAAAACCGAGGCTGCCATCTTAACAGCCTTTTCATTGCAGAGTCTCAACATGTGCCAAAAGATAAAGTGGACAGTTTCCTTTTAAAACAACATACAGTATAGAATACAGTAACTTATCCGCAGATAATCACTCCCTAGGTAGTACCTAGGGCTATGCATTTTCAGCAAGCAGCTCAGAAAAATGTGGGGCACATATTCTAAACACCTGCAATTAGGAGAGACTTAAAAGTTGGGAGCAGTGCCAACCAAGTGGTTATGGTGCCCTAGAGTACTGTGTTGATGACAGAGATCCTCAGGCTCTGCACAGGAGCAGTAAGAGTGTAAATGATGACAACAATGATGACTGGATTCAATGGCATCATAAGATGAAATCAGATTTTTTTATATAATCCTCTGTCCCAAGCAATAGAGGCAAAAAGAAAAGGCAGAAACTCTCCCCTAGGATGGTAAATTAGGAAATTCTGAGGCTTGCACCTGAAAAACTTTTCACTAAGGTAGTGATTCTCAACCAGCCATGATTTTGCTCTACTGCTTCTCCCTGCAGGGGACATTTGGTAATTTCTGGAGACATTTTTGATTATCAGGATTCCAGCCAGGGTTGGGAGGTGATATCAGCAGCTAGTGGGTAGAGGCCGGGATGCTAGCAGGCATCCCGCAAAGCACAGGACAGTTTGCACTGCAAAAAATTACCAGCACCAATATTTCAATGGTGCTGAGGTTGAGAAACTCTGCTCTAAGGTTCACCCAAGGCCTGGGCTTATGAAAAAAGCCAGGAGTCCTTCATTCCCAAGGCAATTCCTGTGTCCTTCAATCAGTAGGAGAGTGAACCCTTTCCTGTGATCCAGCAGTCAAATTTCATTTTCAAAACACAGCAGGCTTTGGGAGGCCGAGGCGGGTGGATCACGAGGTCAGGAGATCGAGACCGTCCTGGCTAACATGGTGAAACCCCGTCTCTACTAAAAATACAAAACAAACAAACAAAAAAACTAGCCGGGCGTGGTGGCGGGCGCCTGTAGTCCCAGCTACTCGGAGGCTGAGGCGGGAGAATGGCGTGAACCCGGGAGGCGGAGCTTGCAGTGAGCCGAGATCCGACCACTGCACTCCAGCCTGGGCGACACAGCGAGACTCCGTCTCAAAATAAATAAATAAATAAATAAAAACACAGAAGGGAACCTGGCAGATAGGTCACCATGGTAAGTAGAAGCGAGGCATGGCTGTAGCCGGACCTGGGACTGAGGCTTAGGACCAGCATTCTGTAAAGTTCTGCTTTCATTGTTTAGCTCAGGAGCACCAGGCTAGAAGATCCAGTGGAAACTGACCCTCAAATAATTTCTCCCTGTCCTTGAATAGGCATCCTGGAAGTGGACTAGAACTCTGAGCCAATCAGAAATTGTTTTAGGTTTTCAGTTCTTTGGTCTTGTGATACAGCACACAAAGTTTTTGGTAGATTCACAACCTGACAAAGGGATCCTAGACAAAATTCTGGGTCTAAACTCCAGCTCTGTAACTTTTGAGTTTTTTGAACTTAGCCATAAATGACTCATACATAAAATAGGGCCTACCTCACTAGGCTAAAGGAGAAACTTTGTGCAACAACATTTTGAAAACTGAATTAATCATGTAAGTGTAAACAACACTTAAAAGGAAAACATTCAGCATTCTTTCAATTGACATGTAATGAGTACTCACCAGAGTTGAGATGTTCTGCTAAGCCAGGCCCTCTTTTAAAACTGTAATCTCAAACTTTATTAGGTCTCATAATCACCTGGAGGGCTTATTTAAACTTTGGCGCCCAACCCACAGAGTTTCTGATTTAGTATAATAGAGCTCAGGGAGGAGCGGGGTGTAAGAATTTGCATATCTAACAAGTTCCCAGGTGATGCTATACTCCTGGTCTGGGCACTACATTGTAGGAACCAATTGGCTCTAAAACCTTCTCTACCTTCCACTTCTACATGAGCATAGATAATCTTGTAGCTGAGTCAGCTTGGAAAATCTGTGCAGACTAAAGTAGATAGCTGCATGTCTGGCTGCTCATCTGAATCACCTGTGGAATTTGTTGTTTTTACTACAGATACCTGGCTCTCCTACAAGTCCCACTGAATTGGAGTTTCAGGAGACCAAAGCCCAGGCACATGTATTTTGCAAAATTACACTGAAGTTTCTGATAATGACAGATACCAACAATTAAACGCTTACTTCTTGCCAAATGCTGTGCTAAGTCTCCCATAATCATTATTTCATTTAATATTTCCAATAACCTCTTGAGAAGACTATGATTAGCTTTCCAACTTTACAGAGAGGGTAAGTGACGTTTTCAAGGTAACACAGCTAGTTAGTGGTAGAACCTAGACTTGAAGTCAAGCAGGCTTACTCCAAGAAACAGACGCTTCACAACCGTCTCCAGACTCACCTGATTTGTATTAAACTTTGTGAATCACTGGTCCAACACTATGAGCAGAACCTATGGGGAGAAAGAGAAAAAGAAAAAACGGAGGCAACCTATGCTATGATAGGGTAAGTTATTGAAATCAGGCATTGGTGCCACTGCGGCAAGAATACCTTTTAACTCGATGAGTGCTACCTTTACTTTACTGCAATATCATCACATAAACAAAGCCAAAACACTTTCTGCACAAAATAAAATCCTGGTGATAAAGGCAGTGAGATTTATGTTTAGCAGCAGGCTGGATACTATCAGGGAGCAGACAATGAAGTTTAATATGGAGAGTGTGGACCGTGGGCCCTGGAAGAATCCGATGACATGCCCTCCAATTACAGCTGTATCTCATCAAAACCACAGACACATGTAAATGGAAATGCCAACACTTCAAGATTCTCTGAAGCAGATGACTGTCATGCCAACAGCTAACATAATAGGCTTGTCTGCCTGAGCTTTTGGCACTGCCCTTTTGTTCCCTCTAGCTGTAAATGCAGGGACCCTAGAGCACCTCAGAGAGAGTGTTCCCCGCCAAATACAAGTATGAGACCCACACTATATTGCTTTGGGTGTTAAAGCTGAGAGAGACCCTAGAGATCATTTAGTCTACCACTTCTTTTTTTATATAAAGGAAAATTTAGATCCACCTTGGAAAAGGACTTAAAGTCTACTATGTGTTAGAGGCAGAGTTCAAGGCAGAACCCAGGCCTCCTGGCTCCCGGTCTAGTGCTCTTTATAGAATCCCTTTAAAAATGAAACTCATTGGCTGGGCGCAGCGGCTCACGCCTGTAATCCCAACACTTTCGGAGGCCGAGGTCAGGAAATCATAGAACACCCTGGCCAACATGGTGAAATCCCGTCTCCACTAAAAATAAAAAAATTAGCTGGGCATGGTTGTGCAGGCCTGTAATCCCAGCTACTCGAGAGGCTGAGGCAGAAAAATCACTTGAACCCAGGAGGCGGAGCTTGCAGTGAGCCGAGATCACACCATGACACTCCAGCCTGGCAACAGAGTAAGACTCCATCTCAAAAAAAAAAGAAAAAAAAAAAAAGTAAATTAATTTTTTTTTTTTGAGACGGAGTCTCGCTCTGTCGCCCAGGCTGGAGTGCAGTGGCGCGATCTCGGCTCACTGCAAGCTCCGCCTCCCGGGTTCACGCCATTCTCCTGCCTCAGCCTCCCGAGTAGCTGGGACTACAGGCGCCCGCCACCATGCCCGGCTAATGTTTTGTATTTTTAGTAGAGACGGGGTTTCACCGTGTTAGCCAGGATGGTCTCGATCTCCTGACCTCGTGATCCGCCCACCTCGGCCTCCCAAAGTGCTGGGATTACAGGCGTGAGCCACCGCGCCCAGCCAAAAATTACATTAAATAAAAAAAAAAAAAACAAACTAAAGTTGATTTCCCCCCCCCCCCCCCCCCCC